>NC_060274.1:245090-257448 GCF_021613505.1 Equus quagga
GGGAGACTCCTTAGTTATCATCTGTCTGATTGTTCTATCCAGTATTGTGAGTGGGATACTAAAGTCTCCAACTATTATGGTAAAATTGTCTATTTCTTCCTTCAATTCTGTCGATTTGGGCCTTATATATTTTGATGGTCTGTCATTAGGTATGCAAAGGTTTATAATTATTCTATCTCCTTGCTATATTGAACGTTTCATTAATATGTAATATTCTTGTTTCCTGTAATCTTTTTTGATTTAAAGTCTGTTCTGTCTGATATTAGTATAGCTACTCCTGCTCTCTTCTGTTTACTATCTCCATAGATTATCTTTTTCCATCCTTTTACTTTCAACCTGTTTGTGTCTTTGGATCTTAACTGGGTCTCTGGTAGACAGCATATAGTTGGATCATGTGTTTTTATCCATTCTGCCAATCTCTCCCTTTTGACTGGACAGTTTAATCCACTTACATGTAAAATAATTACTGATAAGAAGATGTTTTCCGTATGCCCTATAGCTTCTTTGTCCCTCATTTCCTGCATTCCTCTCTTCTTTCGTGTTTAGTTGGTTTTTAAAGTGAAATACTTAAGCTACTTCTTAATTTCTTTTCATGTCTATTCTAGGCTATTTTCTTTGTGGTTACCATTGGGATTACATTTAACATCCTGAAGTTGTAACAGTCTAATTTGAATTCATAGCAGCTTAACTTGAGTAACGTACAAAAACTCTTTTCCTTTAGGGCTCTGTCCCCACCCCTTTTGGTTACTGATGTCACAAAACTACATCTTCATACATCGTGTGACCCAAACATAAACTAATCATTATTTAAAATGCGCTAGTCTTTTAAATTATATAGAAAACAAGATTTGGAGTTACAAACCAAAGTTACAGTAATACTAGCTTTACGCTAACAATTGTTTTCTTTTCTTTAAGAGGTATTAGTCTCTTAAAATTATGTAGAAAACAAAAAGTAAAGTTACACACCATTGTTACAATAATCCTAGCTTTATAAATGATGTACTTGGCTTTAATGAGATCTTTATTTCTCAATACGGCTTGGAGGAGCTCTCTGGTATGGTTGCATTTCATGCGGCAGAACTCCCTTGAGCATTTCTTCCAGGGCAGGTCTAGTGGCCATGAACTATAAACTGTTTCAGCTTTTGTTTAACTGGGAATGTCTTGATTTCTCCCTCACTTTTGAAGGACAGTTTTACCAGATATAGGACTCTTGGTTGACAGTTTTTCCTTTCACACTTTGAATCTCTTGGTCCACTGTCTTCTGGCCTCCAAAGTTTCTGATGAGAAATCTGCTGATTCTGCTATTGAGCATTGCTTGTATGTGATGATTCCCTTCTCTCTTGCTGTTTTCAAGATTCACTCTTTGTATTTTGAAAGTCTGATTATAATGTGTCTCAGAGTGGGTGTCTCTGAATTCACCTTGTGTGGAGTTCGTTGAGCTTCTTCAATGTTTATATTCATGTCTTTCATCAAATGTAGGAAGTCCTCAGCCATTATTTCTTCAGACATTCTCTCTGCCCCTTTCTCTCTCTCCTCCCTCTGGGGCACCTACAATGTGTACATTGGTCTGCTTCATGGTGTCCCCCAGGATCCTTAGGCTCTGTTCATTTTTCTTCAATCCTTTTTCTTTCTCTTCCTCAGCCTCGCTAATTTCTGTTGTCCTATCCTCGAGTTCACTGATTCTTTCTTTGGCCTGCTCAAATCTTTCGTTGAATCCCTCTAGTGAATTTTTTCACTTCAAATATCATACTTTCCAGATTCAGAATTTCTTTCTGGTTTCTTTTTAGGCCTTCTAGCTCATTATTGATATTCCATTTTGTTCACACATCATTCTTTTTTTATTTCTCCACATCTTCCTTTAGTTCTCTGAACATCTTTAGGGCAGTTTTTTTAAAGTGTTTGTCTAGTATATCTGTCATCAGGTCTTTCTCTGGGACAGATTCTGTTGAATTATTTTTTCCCTTTGAATGAGCCATACTTTTCTGTTTCTTTGTGAGTCTTCTGTCTTTTTGTTGGACAGTGGACATCTGAATCTAGAAATGTGGCAATTCTGGAAATCAGATTCTCCCCCTTCTCCAGGGTTAGTTGTTTTTGTTATTTTTGTTTTTTGATTGTTGTAGGCTATCTGTGCTGTGGATCAGCCTGAGGTCTTCTCAGGTCTTTTCTAGCCTTTCCTTGGGCATGCACATCACTTTTTTCCCTGTGAATGCAGTTGGTTTGGAAGGTCCCAGTCTTTGATGTCTGGCTCCCAAAAGAGGAAAATAGGTAAGTGAGGGTGGGGGGAAGGGCAATGACATTTTAAATCCCCTAGAAGTCACTTCAGCCAGAGGAGGAGGGGCTTGCAACAATGGGGGGAAGTGCAACAATGGCTGCCTGTCTCTTTGTCTGCACCTCTGTGATCAGCAGCAGCAATCAGTGACCATAGAACAGAACCACAATATTTGTAGGACAGGGTCCTTTTACCCACCCTGGCTCCCACAATCTGTGTGCAAGCTGCTCCAGGAACACCTGCACCGCTGCCTGCCAGGGAGTTGGGGGTGGAGGATGGGTAGCTGCTCCCGTGCTAAGAGCTGACATTGACCAAAACTGACTGCAATTCACCATCCAAACCTTCCCCTGGCAGTTCCAAGCCTTCAACAGACTCGAGTTCCAAACTAGTTATATCAGACGGATTCTGCCAGTACAATTGTTGTCTGGGTGGGGAGACTGATTTCGGGTTGTCCTACCCTGCTATCTTCCCAGAATCTTAAAAAGGTATTCTTATACATTTTCATTAATTGAATATTTACCCTAATTCTTCATAAGGCTATTAAGATTTAGAGGCCACTGGATTCCCACTCAGTAGGGCTCTCAGCAGATAGTAGAAACTCAGTAATGTGGCCGACTGAACACTTTGTGGAATACCAGAAAGATTAAGGTGCCAGCAAGAAGCAAACACCCCATCCAAACTGGTTATAATTTATGATTTAAATCAGAGGTGCAAACTTAAGTGTCCCCAGGAGGCAGACAAGTGTGCAAGCCAACAGGAAATGGTGTTGAGAAAAGTGAACTAACAAGTGCTTATCTCTCAAAAATCATTAAAATTAAAATTGTGTCAGATCAAATAAATACCTGAGCCAAGATTTACGTCTTTGGATAAGAGAAACCATGACTAAACACTACTTAGTTCTAAAAAGGATGAGAAATGGCCTACAAGGAACCTGGGTGATGCAGTTATTCAAATAACTCCTTGATTTGGCCACAAGCTTCCTAAAAACAAAAGCTATACACTTCTCACTGATAGGTACAACGGAATATTTGTGCTTTTTAGAAAGGAGAGATTTCGTCCTACCCCTCCTATCCTGTTACATATGGGACCCTCTCGATTTAGGGACAGAAATCCACTTAGGGCAAGAACAGCCGTCCTCCGCTTGTGGGAAGGACATAGCTCTTCTAAGATTTATATGCAGCCCTCAAAACACCAATGAAGAAAAACAAGGACCACTGTGAACTATACTGAATCTGTGACTAAGCAATTAATTTTCCCAAAGACCTAAAACATCACAAAGGAAGGAGACTACATAAGGCTTGATTTAGCAAATCAGCTACAGGGAAATGTCTGTGACAACAACAATGAAATCCAAGCAGGATTTCATAGGCCCAAGTACACAAACACAAGCTGGCGGATTTCTGAAGATGTTCTAAGAGCCTCTCGCTGAGCACACTAACTCACTAAGACAGCTCTGCTTCCCTCTCTTGGGCACAGAGAAAGCAGATTCTGACACCCGATTACCATTAGCGCCACACCCTTAAAGAAGTCAATCCACCTGAAAACAACGACAACAGCTCCAAGGAACCCCCCCAGGGCAAGGCCGAGGACAACACAAAGTACTCACTGCAGCTGCGGCACAATCCCAGAGCTCTCAGAGGCTGGCGTGGCAGGGGTGATGGGGGTCATGGGGGTCATGGGGGAGGGGTACAGGGGCGTGGTGCCTGGCAAGGGTGCAGTGGTAAGAGTCTGCGAGTGGAAGAGCTGTGGTGTCTGGCCCGAGGCCCCCTGTGTCGCCTGCTGGGATGTCGACTGCTGAACTGCTGCCGCTGCCTGCTGCTGCTGCTGTTGCTGCTGCTGCTGCTGCTGCTGCTGTTGCTGCTGCTGCTGCTGCTGCTGCTGCTGCTGCTGTTGCTGCTGCTGCCTTTGCTGCTCCTCCAAAATAGACAGGCTATTGGTGTTCTGAATAGGCTGTGGAGTCAGTCCTGTGCCGTAAGGCATCATAGGACTAAAGATAGGGATTCCAGGAGTCATGGCACCCTGTGGAGAGTCAGGAGAACAACGGGTTAGGCAGGCCGGTGTTGAGTGTTTGCAGGACTTGCCTGGTAGAAGAGCATGTGAGACATGCAAAGACAGACACCTTCCGAGTATAAACGGGGTTATTAAGCATTAATAGGGAGGAACCTATTGTTCTTAGAGACATCACTTTCTTCTTCACGCTAACATGGTGCGTAAGAGCTTAGGATTTGCGATTAGACCTGGGTATCAAATCCAACTCTGCTACTTACTACACGTGAGAACTCGAGGAAGCTGCTCAACTGTTTAGGCATACCTAGGGGACAATAAGGCTCTAAGATTGTTAGAAAGAATAAGGGAGACAAGCAGAGTGACCACACATCCTTGTTTAGACTACTATCCCCGCATACCACCTGGAAGGACCCAGTTTCCCTCTCAAGGCATCTGTCCCAGTTTAAATGAAAAATTATATGGTTACCCTAGAGATATCCACTTAAACCATTCAACATGACAGGCACATAGAAAACTCTGAAGTGTTAGTAATGATAATGACGATTACTAGAATACTATTCGAAAAGGTTGATCATTTGCTCTCCCAAAACTTTAAATCAACAAAATCCAATGCATCTATCAGAATATCAATATGCTTTTCCATAACGATTCTAAACTTTTCTAGACATTGCTATATTCATTAATTCACCCGAGTTCTACAGCAGCCCTTCGGGAAAGGGAAAACAGATGCTGGTCTTCCCACATTAAAGACAAGAAAACTGACACCAAGAGAAGTTAAATGGCTTGCCCAAGACATAGATATCATTAGATAAGCCAAGATCACAACCAAGTTTTCCTGACACCCAGCCCCGTGCTTTCCCACAACACCAGAAGCCGTGGAGCCATGGGGCCTGCAGAGCTTGTAACGGCTTTGTGAGCCCCTCAGAATTACACCAACATGTCTGCATGGAGAGATCCACAGTTTTCATGGGCTGATTCTCAAATGGGTGCAGGACCCAAAAAAGAGCCATCCTTTCCCACTTCCTTCACTTTATTTGGCAGAAAGTATAAACTAAAAATATCTAAAATATTTACGTTAAGTTGTTTCACCAACATAGGCAAAGAAAGAAAATGAGAGGAGGAGACCAAATATATACTGCAGCCCTGACACTACAGGCGTCAGTCTGTTGCACCTATTACTTATTTCTACAAAAATACTGGCTAGGAAAAAATTCAGGTTACATTAATTTAATAAGAGTAAGGCTTTGAAAGGTCTGTCTTTATGTCATACAAAAACATGAACTCAAAATGGATCACAGACATACATGTAACGGCTAAAACTATGAGGAGAAAAATCCTTAAGACTTTGAGTAGGCAGATTTCTTAGACAGGACACAAATGCACTAACCATGAAGTAAAACTGATAAATGGACGTTAGAACAAATTAAGAACTTCAACTCTTTGAAAGACACCATTAAGAAAATTAAAACATAAGCCACAGACTGGGAAAAACATCTACAATACATGTATCTGAGAAAGGACTTGTATTAGAATACATAAAGAACAATTACAGTTCAATAAAAGATGAATAAACCAGTAAAAGATACGAAGTACACTTTACAAATAAGATATATAAATGGCTAATAAGCACTTGACAAGATGCTCAAGATCATAGGTGACCAGGAAAATGCAAACTAAAACCATAAATACTACTAAGCAACCACCAGAATGGCTAAAAGTAAAAAAACCCAAGTGTTGGTGAGGCTGTGGAGCGACTAGGACTCACACATGCTGCTGGGGGAACTTTAGAATACAGTTTGGCAGTGTCTTAAAAAATGAAACATACACTTACCATATGATCTAGCAATCCCATGCCCAAGCATCTACCCAAGAGAAGTAAAAATATAGTGTACACAAAGCCTGTGCACAAATGTTTACAGCGCCTTTATTCATAATAGCCCCAACCTGGAAGCACGCTGAATGTCCACAACTGGAGAATGGGTAAACAAACTGTTGTATATCCACACAGTAGAGCACTACTTGGCAAGAGAAAGGACTTTGCTGATATACAAATGTCATGCGGGGCAAAGAAGACAGACACAAAGAAAGCACGTACTGGTTTGATTCCATCTGCATGAAATTCTAGACTAGGCAAAACTATCTTTAGCTCTAGAAAGCAGTAGCTGCCTGGGGCTAGGGGAGTGACTGCAAAGGGGCAGGAAGGGATTTTTTTAGGGTAACTGAATTGTTCTATAACTTAGACAGAGGTGTATGATTATCAAAACATACACTTAAAGCAGGTGTTTTTATTGTATGTAAATTATACTTCAACAGAGGTTATTTAAAACTTTTAAACATAGACACGTTATTTGGAACCTTAAACAAGATAAAAAGATAAAAATAGATAAAAAGATAAAATTAGAAAATGATTTGGTGACTTATTTTCAAAATCAAAGACCCTATAATAATCACTTGGAACACTTTCATAAGTGTTTATGAAAAGATTACATTTTTATGGACAAATACATATTTTAGCTTCCAAAGAAACTCCCCAAATTAAACACTATCATGCCTGTCCAAAGCCTAAAAGAACTTCTCAACAAAATAAGGGAGGTTTAAAGAAATACAAATCCATTTTCAACAGCAGATTGTTCAATTCCTTCCTTCCCTTTTACACCGTCTCCAGGAGGGACATCTGTCCCACCTGTGCCCCCGTCCAGCTGTGTTACCTGAGGGGAGGCCAAGCCCTGAGCATAAGGCGGCAGGCTGTTGTTCTGATCCATGATGCTCTCTTTCTTCTTAGCAAATCAAAACCCTTTGGACTGGAACTCGCCTCAGCATTCGGTCTTTTCCTGGACCATCCCCAGCACACTCTTCTTAGCAACTTCCTCAGCTCTCTGGGTTATCTTCACATACACCAAGAAACAGTGACGCTGTCTTAAAAAAGGTTTGAAGTTTAATGTAAGAATATAGGTAAGCTGGACAGGCTTATAAACCAGTTTCATGGTTACACAAAAAAACAACAAAAAAACCAATGAAGCTCTTTTGGAATACATTTCTTTTTACCTTATAATGCTGAAATCTTATTCCTTCCACATTTCCTGTGACTGCATGCAAAACTGCCAACAGAAAAATCGTTTTGTTATATGTTTAATTTAAATACTCTTACAGTGTTCAAAATTAAGGTGTCATAATCAACATTAAAAAGTTTCAGAGCAAAGTACCCAGAGAAAATGAATTTCTGAGCAAACTATCATATCTGAGCAGAAATATTTATTAAGCAATGTCTAGACAGTGCTATTAGGCCAAGTTCAGATTTTTAAACATTCCAATCAGTTTTACATCCTCCATCATGTCTTGGGTGGATAAGTTAAGTTCCAAAATATTGAATTGGATCCAATACACTTTAATGTGATCATTTATTGAGCTGCTACCTTAATAAAACAGTGATAGAAGCTGTATAGACAAAAATAAATACAATATCATATTTTTGTATACACAATAACTTTACCTCTTTAGAACACATAAATACAAACTGTGCCTGTGTCTGGCTGTCCTTACGTCATCATCTCTTTACTGGCTACACATCTGAAATTACTCTTAGACCAAAGAAGCAAAGGACGGTCGAAAGACCTTTTTGTTCAGTTTAGTTCAGATGGGGATCCCTAACTTGCCCAGGGTTGCTGAGAACTGATTGAATCAAATAGGACTGACTGACTGACACATCAAGAACACGTCCAGTCACCACATGTAGCACGCACAGGATAAATGTTAGCTATTACTAGATTTCAGCTTAAACATTATCATTTAATAAGATATTCCCACGCAGAATGCATAGATCTCAAAGTTACAAGCTATATGTCAAAGACACACATATTTGTTGGATGAACGTAAGAATCTCACAATCACTTTGAAAGGACAAAGGACCCCAAAGATTATATATCTTACGCACTCATCACTAAAAAACAGACCAAAAATAAAAAATAAAAACTCTGCTTCAAAAACATAGGGCCAGCCTAGTGGTGCAACAGTTAAGTGCACACGTTCCGCTTCGGCAGCCCGGGGTTTGCTGGTTTGGCTCCTGGGTGTGGACATGGCACAGCTTGGCAAGCCATGCTGTGGAAGGCGTCCCACATATAAAGTAGAGGAAGAAGGGCATGGATGTTAGCTTGGGGCCAGTCTTCCTCAGCAAATAGAGGAGGATTGGCAGTACATGTTAGCTCAGGGCTAATCTTCCTCAAAAAAAAGAAAAAAGAAAATATGAGATGTAAGAAAATTAGCATTTTTTGGCATCCTATAATAACAACAGTATCATCCTATAATTAAAAACAATAGAAGTGCTGCAAACATAAAAATGAACAGGATATGCAGCCTTTGGCATCACAGTTCCATCTGAAGGGTATGCAAATAATTGCTATAGGGCAAAGCTTAAGTGCTATAACAACAGATATGCACTATGCTAAGTTCCTTGAGTGCAGAAAAAAGCACACAAGTCTGTAATCCCTGCACTTAGCACCGAGCCTGGCGGATGGTACACGATCATGAATAAATGCACACATGCGCTGGAAGAAAAGATAAGGGCCATGTGTTCTAACAAGGAGTATTTTCACAAAGCAGGGAGCATCTGACGAGTCTAGCAAGGTGAGGAGGAATTTACAAATCAGCTCTTGACGCAAAAGAAAGATGGAACACGCAAAAGAGAGACGAAGATTGAAAGAGCACGCAGTACCCAAGCAACAAGCTTGGCACGACTGTATGGAAGGCTCCTGCAGGGGATGAGTTGGCAAATACAAGTGGGGTCACATTATCAGGAGTCTTAGTCATTATCACATAAGCAGTAAGAGCAGGGACCAAATTTTGAACGGCAGAGGAGTAGATCTCCTTTGGCGAGAGTGTGAATGAATTCGATGAGGTAAAACTGGAGGCTGCAAGTTCAATTTAAAGCAGGCCCTGCTAGAGACCAGGAGGGTGGGATTTAAAGCACTCACAAATATGACTAGCAATTTATGCAGAAGCTGAAGCTGATGGCTTCAGACTCCTTTCTGCAAACTGCCAGTCTAAGAAGAAACCTGAGTTCCTGGGTTGGGGCCTGATGTTACGTTGTTCAGAGCTCATGGCTCACTCCCAGTGATGGCACTGACCATCTTCCCTCGCCGGTGTCGTGAAAACCGCAGTGATTCCTGCACTAACTTAGGAAAGAAAGCTGTCTGCAGAGTGTCTTCATCTTTTGGAAACTGAAGCATCATATTCCATACTGTTTGGACACAATTACTGGTAAGGGAGAAGAATCAGTTAATGCTGCGCAGTCTCCTGGTGTCCATACAACTCAATCGAGCACCCGCTTTTCGTAGAGTAGCCTACCCAGACTTCTAAAGCGGAAAACCACGCTGGCCAGGGCCTCGACCGGGAGGCCTTGTGAATAAAGCGGCGTGCATTTAACTCTTACGCGCTCCCGAGTCCGAATCTCTGGCTTCTGGAAAAACCTTAGAACAATCTCAAGCGCAACTTTATACCAAAACCACGTCTGCTGGGAGCAAGACAGGTGGCACCGGCCAGAGGGAATCTCCTTCCAACCTCGTGGAGGAGACACGGACGGCATAACCGAAGCCCCCGGGCCCCGGCCGCGCGGACCGCCCACCCCAGCCGTCCGCGCCCGCCCCCGCCCCGGGACGCCGCTTTCGAGCCGCCGGCGGGACGCGGCCGGTACAGGCCCGAGCAGAGGACGGTCCCCGCGCGGCCTGCGCGCCCCCTCCGTGTCTGCTCCCGCCATCGCCCCGGCAGCGCCGTAGCGGCCGCCTCTGCACGAGCCCTCGGAGAAGAGGAGACGCGAGGAGGGCTGTTACCTGGAGTCCCGGCAGAGACTGCTAACGGCCGCGGACACGAAGCTAAGCCGCAGGCGGCCCAGGCACCCGCCACGGCGACCCTTCTCGACCCTCCTGAACTCCAGGCGCGCGTTGATAATGTCACTTCCGCCAGTTCCGCCCTCGGCTTCAGCGGGCGGCCGGCGGCAGAGCGGCCGCCATAGCAAGTGTGGGCACTCCGTCACTTCCTGTGTTTCTTCGGCTACTCGACTTACGGGGCGCGCGGGGCGGGGCGGAGCTCTCGAGGAGTTCCGGGGCGGGGCCGCCTTGCGCAAGCATCTTCTCATTGGTCTTTGCTGGACGTGGGCGAGATAGTGATTTTTAAATGTTGACTTTTCAAGCCGACTAGCGGTGTGACCTTTGACAAGTTACCTGACCTCTCTGCCCCAGTTTCTTCGTCTCTAGAATAGAATAACAGTAGCACTTGCCTTCGAAGGACGGCGTGAGATGCATTAAGGAATGCATGAACAGTGGCACAGGGTAAGCCCTCAGTGCCTGCTGGCTATTCCCAAACACGCAGAAGGAGAAGGAAAACAAAAGCGGACAGCCTGGTTTACAGATTCAGTTGTATTTTAACTGCTGCTACCATCTTATTCACTCTTTTCATATTGGCAGGAAGAAACTCTGAGTAGTTTCTGTCTTTACTTCCTTGGTACTTGGTTGGACCTCAACACCATCTCCTTCTATGGCTCATTTAGGCATAATCATATATTGTACTACTTGTAATTTTGCTTCCTTTGTATTTATATAATCAAAGAGGTTGTGAACCCCTTAAGGAAAGGAAATATTATATACGTTTTTTGTATCCAGGACAGTACGTGAATAAGTACAGTACTTCTCTGTCCATAACCATCGAAGAAAATCCTTTGTTTTATCCTTTCTTTGTTTACAGTAAAACATGGGGAAAGTTTTAATTAAACAAGTACTTTTCAAAAGTCTTTTCTGGTTCCAGAATTGCATGTATACATCAGGAGTCCATCCTATGTTAGCCAATTGCTTGCTTGCTTTTTAAAAATATTTTAAAAATTGTAAAATATAATATTCATATAAGAAAGTGCATAAACATATGTACAGATTAACAGATGGCTAGAAATCAAGTAAAGAAACCGAGTATTGCCAGCACCAGAACCCCCCCCATACCCCAAACAAGCTGTTCCTACTCACTGTGTACTCCTGAGTTATGTAGTGTGTATTCTTTTGCCCAACGTTACAAGACTCATCCATGTTGATATGTCTTCCCTCTAGCTGAAGTCGGTTAATTTTCTTTGCTGTGACATATCCCTCAATTGGTTCATCCATTCTGCTGTTTATGGACACTTGGCTCATTTCCAATTTGGGGCCATTAAGAACAATGCTGTATGAACATTCCTGCACATGTCTTCCGGGGAATATATACCTCGGCGTGAAATTGCTGGGTCATGACGTGTGTACATCTTCAGCTGTGCTAGGTGGTGCCAACCCCTTTTCGAAATTTGGCTGTACCAATTTCCGCTCCAATACAGTATTTGAGTTTCCGTTGCTCCATAGTTTTACCATATTTTTTTTGTATAGTCAGACTTTAAAATTTTTGTCCATCACAAGTGAATTCGAATGCTTTCTTAGGAAAGAAAACCCTTTACATCCGTCAGCTTTCTTGCTACGGGGGTGCGCCGGTACCGACACGCCAAGGGGGGGCGCTAACCTCCAGGAGCAACGAGGGTGCGAGATAGAGCGGCCGGAGGGAGCGCCGCGGGGAAGCCGGAAGTGGCGCCGCTTCCGGCGGGGCCGCCATCTCGCCGTGAGACAGCAGGAGCCGCGCCGCGCGATGCTGTCCTCCGCTGCCCGGTTGCCGTGCTCCGGCAGAGACCCGGCGCTGGAGCCGCACGGCGCCGCGGGCCCTGTGCAGCTGCGCTTCTCGCCCTACGCCTTCAACGGAGGGTGAGCCCCGAGGGCCGCGCTTTCGCTTTCTCCCCCGTTCCTGCTCGAGTCGCCGCCCCGGGCCCCTAGCCGTGGGCGCTCGGGCCGCCTGGCTTCCGGCTTCTGGTGGCCGGCCCCCGGGTCTGGTGCAGACGACCGCGGGTCCCCGCTCTGTGCCGCAGGGAGACGGCAGGGAGGCTCTGAGACCTGCCTCTGACCTGGAGGATCTTAGACGCGGTCCTCCGGTGCGGTTTAGCATCTGAGGTTCGGGTCCTAGGCGCGACGGTGAGGGGCGGCTTAGCATCCGAGGTTCGGGTCCGAGGCGCGGAGCCGCGGCGGCGAGGGG
>NC_060274.1:257458-377598 GCF_021613505.1 Equus quagga
GCGGCGGTGAGGGGCGGCCCAGCATCCGAGGTTCGGGTCCGAGGCGCAGAGTCGTGGTGGCGCTGCTCGCTGCGATGTCCGATCGGGTGACGCGGTCATTTTCTGTTTGAAGGGGAAGGTAGGATGAGTTGTCCAGGCTTAGTTTCATAGATCAGTACTTGTCTTTAAGGTTTAGCTAAGTCCAAGGAAACAGAAACTCAGAGTGGGGACCTTTTAATGTGTGCGTTCTTGCATGTTGCGTTCAAGTTGTCTTTCTTTTTTAGTTGCCAGCTTTATCTCGCGTAATACTTTCCCTTAGTAGCACACTGAAAGAATTGATAGAAAGATTCTGTTTAGGGCTCGGAATGAAGATCGACGTAACAATGTAAATTGAAGTAATGGTTATATCAACCAGACTTTGTGCTTGAAAGCATGCACACCCAATTCGGACAGATGGTTAAGATAACTGGGTTAGTTATTAGTTAAGCAGGTACTTCTGGATTAGAAATTTTAAGACAGGTGTTTGGAGTATGTTGGAAGGAGAATGGAGGCCTGTGATGTTAGCCTTATTTCTGCCTCTGAAGGGCGGTGTGGTCTTGGGTAGCTCTCAACTTCTTGAACCCAAATTTCCTTATCTTTATTAGCTATTTTTAGTTTGGGAGAAGAATCAAGAGAAGCTTTTTGTAAATTTCAAGTGGTTATCTTTTCTAATCCTCACGATATTTGAGCGTTAGATGGTCTTAGCCCCATCTTTACAAGTGGACTGGGGCTCGTAGAGGTTAAATGGCTGCAGGTGCAGAGCTGGTGTGGAGCTGAGCCAGGACCTGAATCCCTGGCTCTGTTGCCACTGAGCACGTCTGCTCTTGCCATTGCCCTTCTAAACACTTCCTGTGACAGCTAGTGAATAGTTACATCCCAAGATGGGTTATTAGACCCTTCATGGGGCAGTTACAAATTTTTCTAAGACTTTTCAAGGTACTTAATATTCAGTACTTCTTACTCACTTTTTAACCCCTTGTAATCCAACTTAAGCCATTATTGCCCTAAAACTTAGCCACTTATGACTTTCTGATTGTGAAATTACCGTTTCTCAGTCTTTGTTCTTTTTCTCCAGCGTGTGTTGCTGCTTGCTCTTGGGCGGCCTTTGCTTCTACATAGTAAAGTTCGGTTCCCTATCTTTTTCTACTCTAATTCTTTACTTGTGATTAAACTTCAACTCGTTGACCTCCGTGTTTGTCACTCAGCCCTGTCACATATCATGGGAGGATAATGTACAAATCTGTTTCTCCAGTTTTACCTCTCACAAGTCTCTCAGTTCTGGCTTCTTAAATAAAACATTTGTACCTGGACTCTCTGCTCTCACCTTAACCCAACATACTAAGACAGAAAGCAAGCTAATTATTCCTCTCAATCACCTCTTCTCCTTTGCACTGCTTATAATTATGCCGTCGCTTACCCAAGTTTAAAATCTTGGATGTCATAATTGGCTCTTCCAGCTTCTCACACATTTTGGTAGTTACAAAAACTTGTACAATTTGTGTGTTTATGTTTTTTGGATTTGTTTCTTCCTGTTCCTGTTGCATGAATCTTATTGTAACATTGTTTCTGTCCTATTTCTCATATCATGTTGTTGTCACGGCAGTCTTCTTAAAACTCCACTTTGCAGATGGAACTTTCCTCGTTCTTGCTTATATAACCTTTATGGTCCCTCGCTAAAATTCCAAAATCTGTGATTGACGTTTGGGATTTTCTGTCGTCGGATCCCTGTCCAGCACATAAGCCTCCACTTGCTTACACAAAAAGGGACACCTGAACCAGTTGTTTGAATGTATCATTTGAATTATTACCTGTTTTCCTTTATTCACTGCCCATATTATCAGGAATGCCATTCTTTTCTGTTTCAGAGCTTTAGTGCACATCCCACCTCAGTAGGGATGGTGGCTAAAGTTTTCCGAGTGCTTACGCTCTGTTATGCCCCATGCTGGGTGCTTTCTGTGAGTGAGGTCATTAACTCACAGTCATCCTGTAACACAGGAACTGCTGTTATCGTAGCTTGAACTTGGATGATTTCTCAAAGGTCACAGAGCTAGTGAGTGGCAAGGACAGGTCTCAAGTACCTCCAGAGCCCACGTCCTCAGTGATCACTGCTCATACATTTGCCACAGTGATCATAGTTAGCACTTACTGGGGGACCAGTTATGTTTCAGGCATTAGTATAAGGGCTTTACAATTATTAACTCAATCCTTGCAGCACCCTGACAAGATCACTACCATTATGACCTCTGATCTACATATCAGGACACTGAGGCCTGGAGAAGTTAAGCAGCTTACCCACAGTGTCATGTCTGCTGAGTAGGAGAGTCAGAATTGGAACTCGGTCTGCTTTTGCATTTCACGCTGTAGGCCTCTTCAGTAAACTGCTGTCAGATCATACAACCACAAAGGGAGAAGTTTGATCTTTGTTCATTTTTCAACAGATATCTGGGAGTCTACGGAATGCTAGACGTTATAGAAGGGCTTGGATATAAAGAAATGAAAACACCAAGCGCCTCCTTTCAGCTCCGATAGCTTGTGTTGTGGTACCGCTGTCTACACCTGAGCCCCCTGGGCAGGGCCCTGCCTTTGGCTGTTCTGTATTATCAGTGCCTTACACAAAGTAGGTGCTTAACTTTTTGAAGATGATAGTTCAGAGGTGCTTCTGTGACCATCTGCAAAAGAACCTTTGCTCTGATTTAGGCTTGTGGTTTTTGGGGAGTACTTAATGTCTTCTTCCCAGATGACGTGTAGCCAGGGATCCTTTCCCCCCATCTTCCCTCTTCCATCTGAATCCTGCTCTTGCTCACATCTAGTGAATTTTATCCCTATATGTGCTATGGAGTCCTCTCCTGTTGGGAGAGGAGTTACTGCCATCTGGAAGAACTCATTAATGTTTTTGTCTTTCTTTTCTCCTCAGTACTATATTGGCAATTGCTGGAGAAGATTTTTCCATTGTTGCTTCTGATACTCGATTGAGTGAAGGATATTCAATTCACACCCGGGACAGCCCCAAATGTTACAAATTGTAAGTAAATAGTTCTAAGGACACATTTCCCAGTGCTTTGTGATGATTTAATGCTGCAAGAGATTCAACTTCTGAACGATTTGCTTCATGAGTTTCTAGATTGCCTCTTTGCAGCTTAGCTTGCATTTTTGTTAGAAAACGATTTTCTAAATTTGTGTTTCGTCATACTTACACAAGCGAGCCTAGAGTATATCTTTGCAAACTTGTGTATATTGACAGAATGAATTTCTAGAGTGGAATTGTTGAGTGAAAGTGCTGTGCATTTAAATTTTTACTAGGGACTCCCAAATGTCCTTTCTAAAAAGTTAGATCATATATACTCTTCTCCAGTATCTGAGAGTACCCATTTTCCACGGCCTCACCAGCATTAGGCATTATTGGCCATTCTAATTGGTTGAAATCATCTCTTGTTTAGATTTGGATTTCTGAGTGACATGGAGGCTCTTTTCATATGTGTATGGTGACTTGTGTCTCTGTAGCTTTCATAGAACTTTACCCATCTTTCCATGGGGGGGTCGTTATACAGGTATAATTGATGCAGAATGTTGTATTGATTTCAGGTGTACAACACGATGATTCCATATTTGTGTATATTGCAAAATGGTCACCGCAGTAAGTCTGCTTAACGTCTGCATCACTATCCATGATTACAAGATTCTGTTTTCTTGTGATGAGGACTAAGATCTGTTCTCTTAGGAACTTTCAAATATGTGATACAGTATCATTAACCATAGTCACCATGCTGTGCATTCCATCCCCAGGATCCTTTGTGGTGTTAATGATTTTCATATTTGTGGGAACCCTTTGTACACAAGAAAGTTAAAATTAGACTTTGGTCAAATGTACTACAAATATATATTCTTTGGTTTATTTTTTTAAACTCTGGTCATCTTATTTTTCTTTGTAGAAGTTTTAATTTTTTATGCAAAGTTATGACACTTTTCTATATGGACATTGGATTGTATCATACTTAAATCAGCTGCCCGCAAACCAAGATTGTAAAAAAGTCACCTATGTTTTCTTTAGTCCATTCAGAGTTTCATTTTTTGTTTAAGTCTTTGATCCACCTGTAATTCGTGTGATACAAGGAGTGAAATTTCAGGATTCAGACCTCCCACCCCTCTAAGGGCTAACTAGTTGTCCCATTACCATTTAGTAAATAATGGGAATAGGAGTTTTAAATTTAAAATTGTCCAAGACGTGTTTTGCCTTATTGTCTAATCAACTCAATTACCTGAAATGTGCTTTTTACAGAACAGACAAAACAGTCATTGGATGCAGCGGTTTCCATGGAGACTGTCTTACCCTGACAAAGATTATTGAAGCAAGACTAAAGGTAGATGCCTTTGTACCTGTCTACACTGTTGAAAGTTAATAACAGTTCGTTACGTTATTTTAAGCATACACGGTCAGTACTGCTCAGAATAACTGGAGAAGTGCTAGGACCGCAGGTGAAACTGTAGGCTATCCTAGAAATGAAGTGACGCTGTTAATGCAGCATCACTAACACAGCATAATGTGAAACTACAGGAAATTCCGTTTGTTAAAGTGACTGTACAGTATAAAGGATTCTCTATCCTTTTTGGAGATACCCTGGGAGGGAGTTCCTCTGAAGATATTCTTCCCTCAAAATCAAACAACTCAATTTCTGTGGAGGAGCCAAGCTTTTAGACGGGAGGGTGGTTTGAAGTACCATCAGGTGACATGCTTTCCCTCTGTACAGCATTGCACTCTTACTGGACAGGACATGTGAGCAGGAACAGGAAAGAATGAGCCAGGAGTGTGGATGAGAGTCACAGCCTAAGCCCATGTCACCCAACAGCTTAACAGGTGTTTGTTGACAGCCCCTGGGGAAGATGTGACACCAGATAGATGGGGGTAGAAGAGTTTTTAAAGGGGCTGACCTGTCACTGTCTGCGTGTCTTTCATGCAAGATGGGCGGGCATGTAGAACAAAGGCATACTGGCTCTTAATGAAACCCAAAGCCTATCTGGATTTTGATTACGGCCTGTGCATATTACACAGTGTTTGCTTCAGCTGGTTTCAAGGAAAACAGGATAGGAGTAGTTTGGACTGTATTAAAATGAATTTTGTCTGCAATAACCAGCAAACACAGATTCTTCTCAGTTGGCAGCACTGCAGGGTTGGAGTGGGACTCTAAGTCACCGTATGTCAGTATTCACTTATATAGATCTGTGTCTCAAGCAACTATAGCCTAGTGACATTTTTTTCTTGGCTGTGGAATATCAGTACTACATGTATCAATATTATGTGCTTTGACTCTCACTTAATTTTGTAGGATATATGTTATGATTTTTACATAGTTGGTAAGTCCATCTGGTATATGAAAAAATTAGGGGTGATCATGTTCTGTTTTGCCTATTTGTAAATAACATGTGAAATTTTTTACACTTAAGAGCAATGTCATAGTCACTGGAGTGTGAAATGCATTTATTTAACTGACACTTGCTTTTTGAATGTGTAGAAATGGTTTCGTTTCGTATTTATCAATTGTTAATACTTAAAATCTTTACTTATATCGAAAGCTTCAGCGACTTATATTTATTGACATATTTATACAATTCCTAATGCATATCTTGTAAGTGGAACTTGGAGAATGAAAATAAGCATGACATGGAGGTTAGTGTTTTGTTAATAAAATGAGAAAAGGAACAGTGAGTTTACCTTAATACACAATCCTTGAAATTTTTCTTTCATACATTATTACATAAATGGTGAGGTGAATAAAATGTTGGTGCATGCTTGTGAAATGAAATGAAGTTAAGAAATTTTTTTATAACCTTCTCCTTGGGAAAAAATTCTTCCGTACACCAATTTATCCATCACATGTAGCTCATTTCCGGTCTTTCTTCAGTATTTTGACTGTCACTGTTTGATTTTACAGTACTCTGGTTTCTCTTTAGAGATGCATGCTATGTGGCTGACAAAGAAATTGGTAAACTTAAATTCATTTTACGTTTGTAATTTTTGTAGAATTTCTCGGTCTACTGCATAATTTAGGATTTCCAAGGAGGTGGTAAATCTAGGATTGGAAGTCACTGTATGAGATCCTGTTTTGGATGCTTCTGTTCTCCATGGTGGATGCTTTAAGGAGCAAGACCACTGTCCTGCACTAGAATATGCAGAGCAAGGGTGCTCCGCCCGCACCTTCTGTTCGCACAGATACCTGCTCTGCAGAGGGAGTTATATCTGGGTCTGACCAGGGGTCAGCAAACTATGTGTAAAGGACCAGATAGTAAATGTTTTCAACTTTATGGACCATTTGGTCTCTGTTGCAGCTACTCAGCTCTGCCATTGTAAGGCAAAATCAGGCATAGACAGTATGGAATAAATGAACGAGACTGTTTTCCAGTGAAACTTTATTTACAGAAGCAGATGGTGGGCTGGATTTGGCCCACGGGCTGTAGTCTGCTGACCCTGGTCTAGATGCAGAGTGGAGAGCTGGATTTGAAGCATCTTCCCCAGCTCACCTCATATGCACGTGTAAGTGTGCCTTCGCTCTTAAATCAGCAGTGCCTGAGATAAGATGGCGTGAAAAATAGTCTTTAAACCTAGCATTCTGTCCCTTGAAAATTTTTATACCACCCAAAATGAGAGTATCATGAATTGATATTCTTAGTAATACTGTCTTGTTCTATTGTGAAAGAAATAAGCATCCTTTCAGCAAGATACTCATTCATTCTTTTCACTTTACTGTTCGTTGTTTAGTCTAGTATATATATTCTGCCTCTCCATGTCTGTTATTTTTGTTAATGGTTGCAGATGTATAAGCATTCCAATAACAAGGCCATGACTACGGGGGCGATTGCTGCGATGCTGTCTACAATCCTCTATTCAAGGCGCTTCTTTCCCTACTACGTTTACAACATCATCGGGGGACTTGATGAAGAAGGTAGATTCTTTCTTTCTGGAAAACGGAGGGGGTGGCATTTCTTAAATGTGTGTTTCCACCTAGAGTTGAAAAGAGCTATAAACGCCATCTTGCCCAACAACCTCATTTTCTGGATAATTAAAGCAATGAAGAAACTAAAACTAACAGGGAAATAAATGACTATCTAAAGACACACAGCAAGTGATATATTAAAGCTCCAATAGTGAATGAAGTCAGTTATTTTACTGTTTTCTCAAGATCTTGAATGAGTTCAGTAGTAGATAATTAGCATTTTTATCTTATAGGAAGAAGTCTGACTTGGAGAAGGTTGACCTGAGTATGATTCTAAGTAATCACAATTTATTAACAAGCGTATTTAACTTCGATAAGTTTTTTAAAAGTGATGTCTTAGAAGAAGCGCATGCATTTCCACCATTGTTTTCGGAATATTTTTGAAACACCTCTGTAATTTTCTGTCAGAGTCAGACCTAAGAAAATCATTCCTGTTACTTGATATTTCCATCCTGTTTTTGATCCAAAGCTGTATTTCGGAGCAGGGGCACTGATGTTTTTCACCAGATCCCATTTGGATTGACTTGGTTGCTTCCAAAACGAAATACAATCTCCCAGCACAGATGTGTGCCACCGTTGAGGGTAGTCCCTTGTCAGAAGAAGTTCCAGGAGTGTGTGGGTGAGGACACCGCCACGGAAATAAGTGTGTCTTCTGAGGGAGACTCTGGGTGGGAAGGAGTCGGACTCTTCTCAGTTCCTTCTCTCTAAGACGTCAACTCCTGTCTCTTTCTGTTTTCATTGCTCTCCCCGTCTTTAACTGCTACCCCATATGTGGCCTCAGGGAGCATTCTGATCATTTTGCCCCCAGCTTGAGATGGAGACAGGTTAGGTTGACACCATTTCTTTCAAGGATTTCAACCTTCCTTGAAAACAAGCAGAAAATGTAAATCACAGAAATGGTGAATAGAAATTACTGTAATCCTAGGTCCTTCTGACCACAGATTAGCTTGCCTAACCCAGCAGGCTGGACACCTCTCGTGCCTCTCTTGACTCACGTTATGTTTTGACGTGAGTATCAGATTAATAAATTCAGATTTTAGCAACATTAATAATAGCTACTATTGAATTTCAGCAGGCTGGAGTGTCCTTGGAGCTTTCCCGAGAGTCAGGCTCATTTGGGGAAGCTCGCATCTGCTCAGCAGCTGGGGTTTGGTGCGTGGCCGGTGCTTGATCTCCACGTGATGGTTTGGGCGATGGCCCCAGACGTTTCTAACCATCTTTTCTCATCTTACCCGGTTTCTTTGATTATTCTTTAAATTAGTTTTTATTTCTTAGAGGAGTTTATGTGTAGTAAACTAGTCCTCTGCCCTCCTTTCTCTTCCCCAAGACAGTCTTCAGCTCCCTCCTCCCGCTGTGCTCCTCTCTGGGTGTCTTTCCTTGTTGGAGTGGTTTACGTCTCCCAGCAGATTGCTGAGAAAGAAATCAGGACACCTTTTTTGAGACTTTGCTTTTAGGGTCTTTTCTTTGTCTTGGTGTTCTGAATGTTAGCGTGCTGTTCCTTGGCTGGGGTCTTTTCTCACTTCTTGTGTCTTCTCCTCCATCTCCCCTCCCCACCTTCTTGACAACCACCTGGATGATGGTCCTGTGTTACCTAATTTTTTTCCCCGCATGTTGTCCATCTGTTTTTCTTTTTGTTCTACTCTGAGGATTTCTCCAACTTAGCTTCTCATCCTTTACAGAGTTGTTTTTATTTCTGCTGTTATTAATTTCCACGAGCTTTTTCTTATTTCTGGCTTCCTTATTTTTTTTTTTAAGTATCCTGTTATTAGAATTTTTTGTACTTCCTTTGAAGTTTTCCTGTGTTGGCTGCGTTTTATCAGATTGCTTTTTTCATTTTGTTTATTTATGGCTTCAGTCTTCTGTGTTGGAGGCTTCTTTCAAATTTCTGTTCATTTTCAGCTGTCCATTCAGACTGAAGAGTGATATTCCAAAGTCTGATTGTAAATTACGGTCTGCATTGTGTGGCATATCAACTTTGCATTTGATGCTTCTGTTTTCATTACTGCCCTTTACCCCATCTGATGTGCTCCTAAACCTGCTGCCCCAAGTCCAGCGCCTCTGTCAGGGTCTCAAGAGACTGAACTTCTGTCTTTTCTGTGGGTGAGGCAGGGACCTGGGGAGCAGCGCTCCTTACAGAGACCTTCAGGACACTGGGGTAAGCAGCTGACTTTCAGGACAGTGAGATCAACTGCTGACCTTCAGGACAATGGGATCAACTGCACCCTAGTTTGCTTACTGGTCCTGTGAAGGTCATTTAGGTAGTTTCCAGTTTCCTTAATATAAACAACAGGATGCACATCCCTGCATAAAATTTTGTGTGCTTCTCCAACTAAGCTCATCTCCCTGGAAAAAATTCCTAGAAGTTGAGTTTCTGGGTCAGATAATATATGCTCTTTGCATTTTGATGATGTCACTGGCTTGCCCTTCAGAAAGCATGAGCCAGTGCCCTCTACCGGCAGGGGTGTGAGTAGCTGGGGTTTTTTTGCATCCTTACCAGTATCAGGATTAACACATTTTAAACAGCTTTGCCCAATAAATACTTCATTGTTTTAGTTTATGTATATTTTTCATTTATTGAAGTTGAGCATCTTTTTGTATTTCATGACCTTTTCATTTCTTCTTTGGAGACTGACTCATATATTAATCTTTGCTCATTTCCTTATTTTCAGGTTAGTCTTTTTCGTGTTGATTTATAAGAACTCCAACCACCAGTGTCAATCTTCTGTAGTGTATGTGGCAAATGCTTCACAGGCCTGCTCTGTCTTTTACATTTTGGGGGTGTCTTTAGCTACACAGAGGTTTCTGAGTTTCCTGCAGGCAAATCTGTCAGTCTCTTCTTTATGGGATTAAGTGTCCTGCTTGTTAGAAAGGCCTCCCCCATCCCAGGCTTACCTCTATTTCTTTCCAGGACTTGTCTGGCTTTCTTTTTTACATTGAGAACATTTTGCTTTACTGGAATTATTTTGATGAAGAAAAACACTTTATATCTACAGTCAAGACTCATGCCATTCTGCACTGCTGTTACAGGTGTCTCTTTTGCCTTTTCTCAGGGTCTTTCTGTCCTACTCGTGTTTTCCTCAAGTCTGTGAGTGCAGTTTTCTGAGATTGGTTCCACCCTCAAGTGTGGGCCTCATTCTACTTGTGGCCTGTTGGGCTCACGAGATAACAGTTGCTCTTCTGACTTTAAACCTCGTATCCTTTCTTCTTGTGTTGAAGTTAGTCACCTGCCCGCTCTGGTCTTGTTCCTCGTCCTAAGCTTGCTTCCAGCGGAAACATTCCCCTGGGTTCTCCTAGGTGACCTCAGTGGCTGCCTTCTCAGCAGGGAATTCTGTCTTCATAATTCTACATGGAAAAAAGACCACACAGCTAAGGGTGGCCATTGTCCATGGGTGGTAAGAAAACTGTCCTCTCACATCCCCAGGGTAACTGCTGGAGCATTTCAGTTCTGGTGTAATGTGGTTTAACAATCAGTTATATCACTTTTAAGTCACATCTTGTAAATGATCCATGATTTCTCATACCCAGAACAGTTGTTTTTAAAAGGGTTTTTTTTTAAATTACAGTGACGGACACTTGTTCTTTGTAATAAAGTCAATACTGAAGCTTACGAGGTGATTCCCTTTTCTTGCCTCTAGTCCCACAAAGATAACTGACTGCAATTTGCTGTTTATCTTTTCGTACATTTTTGTGTGCTTATACAGATATATGTATGGTTTTCATATGCTTTTAAACAAAAATGGGACCGTGCTATACGTGTCACAGAGCTCTTCATTTTACGTTGTCCTGTGGATGTGTCCCCGCCCCGTCTTCCTCTTCCTGGGCTGTACATCGCTGTGTGGACGTGCCATTTTCTGCTCATGGATTTTAGGTTGCTTTTAAGGTTTTGCTCTTTTCAGAGATACAGAGATGGTCTCTGTGTGTTGATGTAAGCGTTCTTGTAGACAAATCCCGTTATATAAGTGAAGGTAGTACTTTCACGTTTTGATAGATCCCACGCCAGATTGCTCTTCATAAAAAAGCATCATAATTGGTGCTCGCTTCAGGGAACCCGCAAGCCCCGTTGATCCACCCACTCACCATTGTCTGACTGTTAGGTTAACAGTGGGTGGATTCAGATCCTGTTTTTCTGACAAAAAGAGTGATTCTTAATTTTGGTAGTACAAAGCAAGTGGTTATATTTTAGGCAAAACTAACCTTTTCTTGTGGCTTTTGTGTTTTTCTGAAATTTCTCCTTGAGTAAATTGGTTTTTTATGGTGCTGATGCTGAAGAATGTGCTTACTATTAGTTTTCCCTGGGACTGCTCACGGTCATCGCTAGGGAAATGTTAAGTTCAGGTCTGTACTGGAACTGGACTGGCTCATTTTTTAGGAATATCGTGAGGAGTTTGGTGCAGAACTTAGAGCAGGACCCGTGAGCCTTAACCAATGCACCTGTGAGACCACATGCGCATTGGGAGCTGCAGGGTAGTCATAGGTGACATCAGTGTGAAGGGAGCTTAAAGCTCCTGGTGGCAAACACCATAATGGAGATGAGTGGGAGGTGGGCCTCTGACTGCATTCTGAGGGGAGCTGGGCAGACTGCTGGGTGTCACCTGGACAACAGTGAATGTGCTTCTTGCTGGAATTTGGCTAAAATTTTAGCTGCTGGTCCATTTTGTATCACACTTTGAGTAAATTTACCTTTACCTTGATTTGGGATTGTGGTCAGGATGCATCCTCATGGAGACTGTTTTCTTCTTTAAGGGAAGGGAGCCGTGTACAGCTTTGACCCAGTGGGCTCCTACCAGCGAGACTCCTTCAAGGCTGGAGGCTCAGCCAGCGCCATGCTGCAGCCCCTGCTTGACAACCAGGTAACGAGCCTGCGTCCAGGTAGTGGTGACGTTGACACGAATTGCTTTCCTCCAAGTCCTCTTCCTTAGCTGGGGCGAGCAGAGCAATCAGGTTTTCTTGTAAATCACCGCTGAGTTTGTTAGGCAGATTTGCCCCCCCAAAACCTTCTTGCCTCTGTTGTGCCCACGCTTCTGCGGCCCTTCCGCTGCTCCCATGGCTTCAGCTTCTCCTGTGTTCTCTTGACTTCAAAATCTCTTATGTCAGCCACGGTTGGTCCGTGTTTTCAGGTCTCCTCTTGCCATCTTTACCTGAAGATCATGAAAATACCTTTCTCCTCCATACTCATCATTTCTCTGTCACCTAATTTTGTGTTCTCACTTCCATGTATATTTTTAGTTTGCCCTCCTTTTCCATTCTTGCTGGCTGAACTCAGAGCTGCATGGTGTCTTGCCCGGGGTGGTGTTTCCTCACATCTCTGTCTCAAGCTGGCTTCCCTAGTTCATGCTCCCTGCTTTTCTAAACTGTGTCACGTATGGTGACTTCTCTGCTTTTTGCGTGTCTGCCTCCTCTCCCGTCACTCCACTTTCCACCCAGATCCTTGAGAGGATGTCCTGTCCGAGCCTTCGGACGCCCCACACCCTTGTCTAGAATGTCACTCCGCTCTAACTCCACTTTCTCCTTCCTCATCCCCACTCTAGCGTGTTCTCTGCTGAAGCCTTTCTTCCTCCAGTAGATTTAGTTATGGCTGCTTGGGGCTCCCCTCGCTCTTCTTTCTTGTTAGTTATCGCACGTTCTGCGAGATGCTCTGCTTACAGATGTCTGCCTCTCTAGACTATGTGCTTCTCGGGGCAGGAGCTTTGTCTCAGTGAGTATTTGTCAGATGTTAGGTTTGTGTGATTCAGCCGGATCTGGAAGCGTTCAGCTGAGCAACATTTTATTTTATGCGTTTATTACGAATCCTTCAATATGTGCATGTGTTGGGGGAGACTTGACCCTCCTTTGTGCTGTCACTCGATGCCTCATTCAAGTTTCCTGTCCCACCAGGTTGGCTTTAAGAACATGCAGAATGTGGAGCACGTCCCGCTGTCCTTGGACAGAGCCATGGGCCTCGTGAAAGACGTCTTTATCTCTGCTGCCGAGAGGGACGTGTACACTGGGGACGCACTCAGGATCTGCATCGTGACCAAGGAGGGCATCAGGGAGGAGACCGTTCCCCTGAGGAAGGATTGATCCATGTGCTGTTAGCCTTAATCGGTTCAAAACTGGTTAACTTTGTCCTTTGGAACTGTTCACTCACTTGTTTTATTAAAAATAAAACCTCAGGTTCTCATTTGATAACTTGTCCTTCTCGCAGAAGGACAGATCCGGGAAGTAGAATTCCTTCTTCCTGTCGTTTTCCTCATTCTTCCATACTTTCCTGTCTTCAGAACTATTTCTGTGTTTTAAGGATGAAAAAACGTACAGGTCGTGTCAGTTTTTCTTCACATTTATGAGAAGGAACTGTATCTGGAGAAGTTGACTTTCATCCATTTGTCGTCGTGATGTTCAGCCCATCCTACATGGAGGCTCTTTGTGTTTCTTTAGTCCATCCACCTTGCCTTGAAGGGCATATTCCCTGTAGACTACCCGGTTTTACCTTTAAGCCATCTTGGTTTATTAAGACACTGATGGATGTAAATGGCATTTCTTAAGATTCTCCATTCCTGGGGTGGTTAAGCAATGTGGAATGGCTGTTTTGGAGAAGAATCTTCAACCAGAATAGAAGAAAATTATAAAAGCAAATGCCCTTTAAATGGGCTTTAGCCAGAAATCTGAGATGAATTTCTTTTTTAGAGGAAGATTAGCCCTGAGCTAATATCTACTGCCAGTCCTCCTCCTTTTGCTGAGGAAGACTGGCCCTGAGCTAACATCTGTGCCCATCTTCCTTCAGTTTATGTCAGACGCCTACCACAGCATGGCTTGATGAGCGGTGCGTAGGTCCACACCCGGGGTCTGAACCGGCGAACCCTGGGCTGCCGAAGTGCAATGTGTGAACTTAACCACTATGCCACCAGGCTGCCCCAGAAATCTGGGATCAATTTTACACACACTAGGAGTATTAAAATTGAGACGTAGGGCTGGCCCTGTGGCCTAGTGGTTAAGTTTGGTGTGCTCTGCTTTGGCAGCCCAGGTTCGGTTCCTGAGCACAGACCTGTGCCACTCATTGGCAGCCACACTGTGGCAGCATCCCACATAGAAAATAGAGGAAGACTGGCACAGATGTTAACTCAGGTGAATCTTCCTCAGCAGGAAAAAAAAAAAAAGACCTAAATTTTTATAGAGCTAAAGTGGTCTTTGTTTTAGTACCATTAAATACGTTTTAACTCCATTATATACAATGTTGGAGTAATTGTCTCAGTGTTGAACAAGTCAAATTGTACAGTACAACCTAGGGGCTATGATTTGTTTGTAGCAACAACCTATGGTATAATGGGGTTTTACTAGTGTCCTCCTGCTAAGAATTTATTTAAAATTATCAAAAAAAATTTTAAGAAGTGTTCTACAGATTCTGTTAAATGCTCTGTCGCAGGTGCTGGGGACACCTTGCTGAGATCTTGTTTGTATTTCCCTTATCACAACTGAAAACTATAGACTATCCCATTCAAAATATACATTTTTTCATCTTTCTTTATTGTACAGGAGTTCTCCAGAGAAACAGAACCAATAGGATATGTGTAGATACTTAGAGATTTGTTCTGAGGCATTGACTCAAGTGATTCTGAAGCTGAGGAGTCCCATCATCCCTCACCTGCAAGCATGAGATCCAGGATAGGGTGGCGTAAGTGCCAGTCTGAGTCCAAAGGCCTGGGAACCAGGAAGACGGATGGCGTGAGGCTGTCTCGAAGGACAGAAGGACTGTTGCCCCAGCCCACAGTCGGGCAGAGAGCAGATTCTCCCTTCTGCCTGTCCTCCAGCCCTTGGCGGATGGCACGGTGCCCACCCACACTGGGGAGGGCAGCCTGCTCTGCACAGTCTAGTGATTTGAATGCACATCTCATCCGGAAACCCTCAAGACCCAGAAATGATACTTAGCCAAATATCTGGGCACCCTGTAATCCAGTCAAGTTGATGTAAAATTAACCATTAGAATTATATAAACTAGGTCTTTTGTTGTTGTTTCAAGGAGTTTCCTTTTTTGGAGGGATTCAGTTTTTCACTGTTTAAAATTACACAAATTGGTGTGTCTAGAACTTTGGTAAGGTCCTCACTCCCCAAGGCTTCTGGGCAAGTTCTACAAATGCGTGAGCTCTTTTCCACCTTCAGGTGCAGATGTCCCTCTAGGCCCTGAACATGGTCTCATTTGAAGGTCTGTGTGTGAAGGGGGCTGGAGTCCACACCAGCTCGTTCAGGGCGTGCTGGCATGTTGATCCTTCTGGAGCCAGCTGACTCCAGTCATTTGGGTGGCTTTTGTAGATTGTTCAACCACAATTCCTCGCCTGATTAGAAAGCCACCATTATGTTGCGACTTCCCTCCATACGTCAGATTTACATTCCTGCCCACAGCACAGAAGGAAAGGGCTTGAGAGAAGCCGATCATGGTAGAAACTGGGAAAACAGTGCTTCCCCTCTGGTTCGCCACGACGGTGTACACACTGAGTTGGCATGCTGTGTGGATGTCTGTTTTTCCTTTAATTGTCAGACAGGGCGGAAATGCTTTCCTGCAGTCTGAGGTCCATGCAGCCACCCAGTGGGGCTCTGGGGCTCAGAGCTGAGCTTGTGACCTGCAGGTGCTACTCTTAGGCCTCCATGTTCCACACAGCCACATTTCCTGCTCTAATTGCAGACAGAAAAATCAGGCTACAAGACAGTGACTTTGCAATGCTGCTTGAGAGGAATATGAAACATTTAGTAGGAAAATGATCTTTATTATCAAAATGTCCTGACTATTAATTACACTGATAGGTTTTTTTCCTGCCTTTTTTCTTTTACACCACCGGCCAGCCCATTCCCTGCCTTCTGTTCCTGTTACCTAGGAGAGCCCATTATGGCTCGAGAGCAGTCACTAGCATGCTTTCCGACCCAAGGGTCTCCCATTCCCCGTTTGTGACTGGTGGATCCCCTATATCAGAATCACATAGAGCACTTATTAAAACATTCGATCGCCTGGTGGTATAGTGCTCAAGTCTGTGAGCTCTGCTTCAGCAGCCCAGGGTTCGTGGGTTCAGATCCTGGGCGCAGACCTAGTACAACTCATCAAGCCATGCTGTGGCAGCGTCCCACATAAAATAGAGGAAAATTGGCAGACGTA
This sequence comes from Equus quagga, assembly GCF_021613505.1. Lineage (NCBI taxonomy): Eukaryota > Metazoa > Chordata > Mammalia > Perissodactyla > Equidae > Equus > Equus quagga. Next base: position 273,581 of record NC_060274.1, read on the forward strand.
TTAGCTCAGGGCCAATATTCCTCAGAAGAAAAAAAATACTAATTCCTGGGCCCATCCCCAACACAGTGTCCTAGACTCGAGCTGGGACATGAAAATCTGCATGTTTTTTTTAATCAAATGCCCAAGTGATGCACATACGATTTGAAAACTTCCTTAACTCCTCTTCATTCAGGTTCCGTCAGAAACAACCCCTGGGAGACATGTAGTAAGGGATTCATTATAGGGCTTGACTTCGTGCAGTTAAGGAGCTGATTGGATGGTCTCTGTGTTTGGAGCTGGAACATAAAAGCCCCAGGGCAGGCTGTCGGGAAGGGACAAGGGCTGTGAGGTGGGGATGCAGTGCAGTCTGGAACTTGTGAGCGGGGCCATGAGGACGCTCACGCCAGCCTCACTACCTCCTGGCCTCCTGCATCAGTGACGGGCCCAGGGGCTGGGCAGCTGCGCACACTCCTGGCCCAGCAGCAGAGTAGGGGCTAGAGAGGGTCCAGCGGGAGCTGCACGCGCTGGGAGCCCAGGTGCCGCCCACAGCTCCAGGCAGATGCGAAAGCAAGACGGCTGCTGGCCACCCCTCCCCTGCCAGCCCTCTCTGTTCCCAGCAGCAGGACGCACCTGAACTTGGAGAAGGGGCTCCAGGTGACTTCTCTTCAAGTTGTCGCTTCCCAGAAGGAGAGGGAGGCTGCGTCCATGGGCAGTGTGGACTGTTGGGGAGCCTGAAGGCCAGGAGAGTTGGGGTACAGAAGCTCGTGCTTGCGTTCTGCTGTCAGCCCGTTTTCCACCAGGACAAAGGGTGTGAGAGAGCTGGTGGGAGGGGAGTTCCACCCACAGGTCACCGTGGGTTTGTTAACATCCTGGGGCTCGTTTTTTTTCTTGGACTGGGAGGGGCTCACAGGGTGCTTGTGTGCATGTCGGATGTGGCGACTCTGGAAGCATCCAACGAAGGGAGAGGCCCTGACCGCCCCAGCCATGGTCACCCTCTCCGAGCGAGTGCCCAGCGTCTGTCCTAAGGATGCTTCACGGGCGTCTGCTCACCTCCATCCTCCGGCATGAGATTAGCTGCCCACATGGCTCTTCCTGGTCTCAGTGGCTCCTTGGAGCTTGTCATCATCTCTGAGAAATGTTTTTCCTATAACGGGAAAATCTCCACTTAAGAAGCAACATCGGGTGTAGCTTGATGTCCACAGGGCTGACTTAGAAAGCATAGGTGACCCGGATCGTGATGTCACACCACTTTGTCCTCAAGCAGACAACGAGCTGTGCCTTTTCCGCAGTGCGACCCTGCTGGAGAGCGCTCTGCGTGAAGCTGGCGGAGTTGGAAGAGGAGTTGGCCTCCGTCCAGGGAAGCGGTGGGACCCTCCTTCATCAGAGGTCAGCTCTGCGTCCGCTCCCAGAGGCCGCCAGATGGCAGTGTTGTCTCACCAGGCCTGGCTGTCCCACAGCAGGGGATCTGGTGTTCTGTAAAGAAGTGGGTTGCTGGCCAAGTTCTGCCAGTGTGTAGACTTTGCTGAGCTCCTGTGAGAGCCCTGAGCGTAATCGTAAATCCTGTTTCATAACGTGGAAGGAGGGGAGCCTGGCTGACGCCGTACATCTCAGCTCATCCTCATATCAAAGTGGAAAGGACAGGAGACAGACCCAGCAAAACGAGTAGTCATCTCTACCAGGAGGAGCTAAGCGAAAAAGCTGGTAGGTAGCGATGTATGCTGGGGGCCCTGGCGGGGTGTGGGTCAGGGGGAAAGGAGGGGAGAGGAAGAGAAAAAGGAGGGGAGAAGGGACTGCTGGTGGTTTGGGGAGACAAGGATCAAAACAGACTTTCTTTGGAAACAGGGAAACTTATGGGGTTTGCCAGGCAGCTAGCTGACTGGTGGCAGAGCGGAGATGAAGACTCGGTGTTCCTTTCATGCTGCTGGCCTTTCCCTCTCTTTGTGTTCTCTCTGTTTTCTGCTGCCAGCAAATCCTTTTATTTCTTGTGCTTTGGTAAATTCCTTTCAAGTGAACTTGATGTTATGATGATCTAAGGACTCAAGTCTATAAATGTGCTGAGGTTCTGGGTTGAGGATTTTGTGCTCGTAGTAGGAACTGTCCGCAAAGTTGTGAAACACAATCTCTGATTAACGGAGTTCTAAGTCCCGGTGAGCAGGCCGCTTCCTTCGAGGAGTGTCCAACGACACCCCAAGAGAATGCAAGAAGAGATTCACTTTTCTTGATTTAACTCAATGCCTATTGATTTAGTAAGTGTTGGCATGTACTGCTTTCATTTGCCACCGGCAAGGGGTGTATTTTCCTTTTAAATCACAGGTAATTTCGCCTTTTTTCTCTTTTACTTAGAAGAGAAATCAAGTAAGTCCAAGGCAGACTGGCCCTAACTGGAGATAAGTGGAGAGTCTGTACTTATAAAGACCACATTTTCTAAACCAAAGGTTGAAACATGCTTTAATATAGGATCTGACCAAATATTTGAATTCAGGGCTGTCTGAAATATTAACACTTCTAATAGACTTGTTAAGACTCCTTATTTAATTTCGTTTTTCTTTCTAAATATTTATTTTTAACTATCTTAAAAGCTATAATTGGGTTCTGTTTTCTTCTATGTTTCAACTCTGTCTTATTGACAGTTCTCATTTTCTTTTAGAGTTGATTGTTGGGAACCTCGAAAGAGGCTGAGAAGGTGACGACACTGCTGCTCCGTCTGTGCCGACGTTGCTGCTTCTCTTCTTCATTTAGGATGCTGAGAACATTCATAGCTTCTCCGGAAGTTGTCCTGTGGGACCACACCAGCCTTCTTCTTAGCTTCCTGGAAGGGTGCTGTTTACAGATTCTCCGGAACCTTCTTGGGCTTAGGGAAGATCTCCAGAAGACCTCCAGCCATCTTGCTCCTGGACCCTGAGACTCTGGAAACCTTTTAAATGTCGTAAAGTGTTCTCCATTTGTGGTTTCCTTGTGAAATTTCTCAGGGAGAACTTTTCCTGAAAGCTGTTGTCAGTGACTTGAGCAAGGAGGGCATTTCTGCGGGAAAGGTGTGAACTGAGAGAAAGCACGGAGGACAAGGACAGAGCCGGGGAGACCCGGGGAGTGTCACAGAGCCTGTACGATTCGTGACAGTCCTTTCTGCAGGTCTGAAGAGAATACGAACCAGCGCTGAAGCCAGCATTGCTGCATTATGAGAGCATAGATACTAAATTATGCATTTTCCTGGAAATCAGAATGTGCTTGTTTTATGTTGTTCACTTAGAGGTTGGGTTAGAATATTTATCCAGACACTCATTGTGCTCAATTTAATCATTCTTGCACCAATTTTCAAGCTCCTACTATGTCCTGGGCACTTTCTAAGTCCTGGAAACACAACCGTGAGCAGACATATGAAGTCCCTGCTCTCGAGGTTGACAGCAGACAGACAAACAGGAAGACATCAGAGTCTACGAGGAAAACCGAGAGTGTGAGGTGGCAGAGAGCAGGCGGGAGCTACTGTAGTGGGAGGGATTATGGAGGCGCTGACGGGGAGCTGAGACTTGATAACAAGAAAAAGCCACGGATTTGAGAATCTTGGGGATGACTTTGCAACGTTCATTTGTTCCCCAATTACCGGCTGAGCGCTATCTCCGTGCCAGGCCCTGGGATGCGACCCTGAACAGAAGAGACCCCAGTCCTCCTCTGGAGAAGCTCACGGAATAGTGGGGGAAGTGAGACACCAACACGAGAGAAAACGTGTGTGTATTACACTCTGTTAGAAGGCGATGAGCGCCATAGAGAAAAACCAAACGGGCAAGAGGCTAAGGAGGGGAGGGGCCATGTGGGCGTCTAGGAAGGAGCCTGTGCTCTCCACTGCTTCTGAGAAGGAAGGCAATAGCTTCGGATCCCTGTGTTGCGCCTCAGCATGAGATCCAAATCCTAACACTGAAGTCATTTCTTGCAGCCTTAAGCTTTGTGTCGTGTAGTGTTCATGGTTGTCTTTGAGAAAAGGCCTGGAGCGTCTCCCGTGGGGCCCGTCGCTTAGCAGGGCTGTTGCTGGGGGGACCTGATGGGCAGCACATGTGGGTGAATAAAAACCTTGTCACAAGAGGGGTGTTTTAGTTTTAAATTCCTTAAATAACCAACAATTGGGAAATGGTTAAGCAACTTACGAAATACTACAAGGGATGTTATGTGGCCATTAAAAGTGGTGCCTATGCAAAAATAGCCAAAACAAAAAATAACAAATGTTGGAGAAGTTGTGGAGAAAAAGGAACCCTCATACACTGCTGATGGGAATGCAAACTGGTGCAGCCACTATGGAAAACAGTATGGAGATTCCTCAAAAAATTAAAAATAGAAATACCGTACGACCCAGCTATCCCACTACTGGGTATCTATCTGAAGAACTTGAAATCAGCAATTCCAAGAGTCCCATGCCCCACTATGTTCATTGCAGCATTATTTACAATAGCCAAGACGTGGAAGCAACCCAAATGCCCATCGACTAATGATTGAATAAAGAAGATATCATATATATATAGAATGGAGTACTACTCAGCCATAAAAAAGAATAAAATCATCCCATTCACAATAATATGGATGGACCTTGAGGGTATTATGTTAGGTGAAATAAGCCAGATAGAGACAGACAATCTCTGTATGACTCCAGTCATATGAGGAATTTAAACCTGTAGACAAAGATTAGATTAGTGGTTACCAGGGGAAAGGGGGGCTGGGGGGGTGGGCACAAAGGGTGAAGTAGTGTACCTACAAAACGACTGACAAACAATAATGTACAACTGAAATTTCACAAGGGTGTAAACTATCATAATCCAATAAAAAGTTTAAAAAAAAAAGTGGTGCCTGTGAAGTCCTGTAGTAACATAGCAGAACATTAAATGAAAATCAACAGGATGCAAAATTATTTGTGCACCATAATTGTAGGTATGCGAAAATGTGAATGTAATAATGCAGGAGAAAAAACATGCAAATTAATATAGTGGAGAGACCCAGTATGAATGGTTTTCTTTATTGTATAGACTTCCATAATTGACTTTTATCATTTATTTTTTTAAATTTGTGGACAAAGCTTTGTAAATTTAGAATTCCACATTTAATAACTCCTCTTCCATTTTTGCATGATTCCAAAGAGCCGACCAACCTCAAAGTATTTTGTTTTGATTGTGGATGCAATGTAGTAATCAACCTCACGAAAAAAATCTGGCTGGTAACTTGGCGTGAATTGGTAAAAAATCAGGTGGTTTGATAGGATATCTCTCTTTCACCAGCCATGTTGACATCAGTGGCTTTGCCTGATCATCTCCTGATTAGGAATGAAGACTACTGCTTCCGTGAGCACTGCTTTCAGAAGCCGCAGCTGCTTCATGGTGAGTGGCTGGCAGAGGAAGTGCTGCTGTGCTGACTGCGAGGGTGCGAGCCCACAGCGCTGCCGACTGAACCTGGAGCCTGCTGGACAGGGAGGTGGCGGCCCGGCCAGAATAACGGTCCGATTTATCTGTTGGATCATGAAAGTGAAACCCCAGGATTCTCAGACAGACGCGTACTCTGGGTTGTGTGGAGAAAACCACAGAAAATTCCGACTTCCCTCGGGCTTCATGAAGGTGAAAGGAGTTTTAACCTTTAACACACTTTACAAAATTCTAATAAAGCAAATGGTATCGAAGGATGTACTTTCCCTCCGAATGGCTGGGCTAAGAAATGCTTAAAGGGAATATGTCCCCCGCAAAAGAAGTTAAGAAAAAACCACAGGGAAATGACCAATGCCTTTTCTATTCCATTGGAAGCTGGGTGTGATGTCAAATGTCAACTTTAAAGAGAAATAGATGCATTCTCTCTTACAGATTTCACAAATTGAAGGCAACAATTACCAGTCAAAACTGATCAGAAAGTTTGGTGTAGATTTAGGGGCATTTTGACTTTCTCTTATCCCATTAATAAATTTACATTGTCCCGTGTCCCTCATGGTCCTATGAGAAAAATAAGTTTGGAATTTTACAGCAGAGAAGACTTGCATGTAAGATCTTCCGTTGCTCCAAATTTATAGCCAGCCTGGAGCTGGGCCTCCTGCTCCTTCAGCACCTCTCGCTCTGACGCATGGTTGTGATGTGGGGATGGAAGCTCATGTGTCCATCCTAAACGAGGGAGTATCCCAGACGGTGAGAGCTTGTCTGTTTATCATCTAAAGGGCCAGCATGCTTTGGTTTATTATGAGGTTCAAGCTATTTTTTCCTTGAATTCCTCCAATGCTTCATTCATTCATGTATTTCATTACAGAACGTTTCAAGCACATACTAAAGAAGCTGAGAGACTAATATAATGGACCTTACGTACCCCTCCCGACTTCACCTATACTCATGGCCAGACTTATTTCACTTCCTCCCACTCCCAGATTATTTTGAAGCAAATCCCAGTAATCCAGTAACTTCCATCTGTAATATTTCAACCCTCTCAAAGATAATGACCATATTTTACAGTAAAACAACAGTATCATAATCATATCTTCAAAGATTAACTATAATTCCTCAAATATCCAGTCTATGTTCAAATTTCCTCAATTGTCTCATGTCTATTCACAGTTCATTCATATCTAGAGCCAAATATATCTCTCTCCTGCCCTCTCTCTCTCGCTCTCTCTGTCTTTCTCTCTCTCTCTGTCTAATTCCCTCGACATTTAATTGTCAAAGGAGCCAGGGGGTTTGTCCTGCAGAGCTCACTTCCTGGACACTACTGATTGCACTTCTGTAGTTTCTATAAACATCTTTTCCTATAAATTCGTAGTTTGATTTAGAGGCTTGATCAGATTAAATTTTCCATCAGCAGAGCAATCTAAGTGTATATGTTTTAGCATTGCTTAGATGAGAAAATTAGATCTGTTCTATTAGTTAAGCAATAATCCATGTGATAGAAATCTTTTTGTGATATGACACATATCTCAGAGTATCGTTGATTTTGGAGTTCATGCCATTATAAGATAAGCTTTAGTTTCTCGAAAAGCTATCAGCCTTCTTTCAAACACAGGTACAAGTCTCAGACCCGACAGGGCTTCAGCCTCCCCATCACGGAGGATGGACGCCCCTTCCCACTGCCCAGGGTAGGGAGCCACCTGGCCTCTGGATGAGCAGCTGGGATGGGGCTCCTCCACCTGGCCAGGCCCCTGGGCTACATGGGATGCCCCCTCACAAGGCCTCAGCTTCTCCTTTAGGAAATGCGTTTTCTTCTGAAGCTTTTTTTGTTTTTAAACAGGGTTTCTACTCTACCATGTCACCCTGCTCTGTATTAGTAGCACAAATATCACTGATTCCTCCAGTAACAAACTCCCCAGACCGTCTGGTCCGCTCTCGGAGGGTTTTTGGTGCTCCTCTGAGCCCTCTTACAGTTCAGCCCACTGTTCCACACTTTGTCTACTGTGCTCGCTTTCGGTTAACACCTTTGCTTAAATATTTCATTCTAAGGACGACAGTCATAATGCGCTGCTGGAAGTCTCGTCGTCAGTGCTGCTGTTATCTTTATTGCTCCTGTGTTGGACTATTTTGGGGGCAGGGCCTCAGTGACAGCTGTGGGCCACATTTAACCTGCCGGCTGAAAGGTCTTACAAAGTGCCCTTCGCGTTCCAGCTCCTGCGGACGGCTCCAGCCAGGCACGAGCAGCAGCAGGTAAGTGTGACTCGTGCCTCCTCCCGGGGGCTCAGGTGGTCCAGGTTCCCTTTTGGAAACTTCAGAGTCAGGCTGTTCACAGTGATGGCTCCAGCTGCTTGCGGGCTCAGCTGACAGCCTTAAAAGGAGAGACCTTGAGCAATGCTGCCCTGAGTCAGACTGCGGGTTGCAGGCAGCAGCTTCTCTCTGAGAGCCGTGCCAAGAGCACAGGCTGTGGGAGCGAAAGGGCGTCGTGCAAGAGCCTGGCCTCAAAATAGCCTGGTCGTCCTGAGCTTCCCTTAATAGCCTGCCCGGAATCAATCATGCACAACCTATGTGGAGCCTCCGTGAAACTATTTATAGTTTATGTCCACGCCACTGCGAAGAGCAGTTGCGTTCAAACTATTGTTCCCCAGGCATTTCTCTCTTATTTCCCTAAAACTAAAGCCATCTTTAAGTTTCTATCTTGCCTCTATCACCTGGGATTGGGTGGAAAATGGCAAGACACATCAACTTGCAAATGTGCTATGGGGAAGTCCAGCCACATCCGGATGTCGATTCATTGTCACTGTCACCTTTAGTTGGTATATTTTGGGGGGACTACATGTGGCCCAAATGACATCAATTTCTGGGTGAAACTAAGTGTCTTGCCTTCTGGAGTAGATTCTATCTCAAACAATTGTCCAGAAAAGGAAAAACTTGTGTACCACAATTTCCTCCATGATTACATTCCAAGATAAGCTTCTATAGGAAAAGTATTCCATGCAAATGTGACAAATGGCCCCGGCTAGGTCGTAGCTGTCCTGCTTCCTTGACAGTAATACAGGTGTGACAAACGTATGTGGCGGGGCCTGAATAAGGGAAGACTTTAAGGAAAGTCATAGATTGGAACCGAATTCATGTGAATTTCCACCCAGAGAGAGTCAGAGCTGGGCTCACTCAGCAGCACAGGTGGGCTCAGATGCCAAAAGCAGCCCAGGGTATCCAGGGAGCCCCAGAACGTTTACGAGATGTCAGCCTTGAGATGGGGGTCCGATGGTGATATTGTGGGACATCTAACACGAATCAGACATTTACACGACATAAGGAGACTGTTTTCTTCATGTTTGGAGAACGCCTGTGCAGTCAGGCCCTTGGGTGGGCTCCTCTCCTCAGCTTTGCACTGTGTTTGGCCCCTCACACGGTTGCCAGAGTGGCCAATGGAAATCGCTGTGGATACAGCCCAGCTCATACCGGGGGGCCCTCCCAGGTCCTGGTCACCTCACTTCGCTTCGTCTTCCCACATTCACTTTTCTGGCAACACCAAGCTGCCGCTTGTTGTCCAAAGATGCCTGCAGACGTGGTGGTTGTGGGCTCTGGGATCCAGCCCCACCGTTCCCCAGCCGTGTGGCCTCGGGCAAAGTGTTAACATCCTGAGGCCATTGTGTCCTCGCCTGTGAAACGTGGGTAATGTCAGTGCTTCCTCCCAGTGAGGAGGAGATGAGGTGATGTGTGTGTCAGCGTCAGCCCAGCGCCTGACACATAGTGGGTCCTCTGTGAACTGCAGATATTATGACCAAGCATGCTGTGCCCGCTCTCTGGAGGGGCCCACAACGCACCCCACCTCTATCTGCCCGGAAACTCTTATTTATCCTTCAAACCCTTCAAGCTCTGACTCAGGCATGCCTCTGGGAATCCAGCCCGACCCTGGCCCCCCGCTCCCCTCCCTCTTTCACCTCCTAATCCACTCTCCTCGCTCCTCTCGCACAGACGCTCTGCAGACCAGAGGGCAACTCCTCACGGAACATTGACTTTCCGACTGTCACCCTAGAGGGCCAGAACCTCACCCCTTTGCACTTCAGGCTCTAGATTCACGTTTGCCATTATTGCTTAATAAATATTTGTTACAATAATTAATTAAATCAATTCAGTGGTTTCTTGAATAAAACTTTGGCTGGCAGCTATAAATCTCTTTGATTCTTGAAGAAGTTATTGTCACTAAATGCAGTTTTGTAGGAAAAACCTTCCCAACACAGGGCGGGTCAATGGGGGTGGAATGGGAAAGATCAAAAGGATTCTTGGTGGTAGAAAGTTGGTGGAACCACTGAGCTAGCACCTCCTCCCCTCCCAGCGGGAGCTCAGTCTCCAAATTAAGCATTTGTTTCCAAGCTTAGGAGGCAGCAGCTGCCACAGAAGGTTAGGGAGCAGCTGACCAGGGCCCTTTGTGGAACGCCCCCCTCCGCCTGGCATGCCGCCCCTGCGGGCTTCTCGGAGCTGGCCGCCAGCCCCCCGCCCTCCCTAAGGTCCCGCAGGGTCACTTGGCTGCAAAAAGCCCTGGGATTTGGGACCAGCTCCTCTCACCTTCTGCTTCCGTTTTGCAGTTAAAATTGTCTATGTGCAAAATTTTGTAAATGACCCAGCACGACATGGTACCTGTGTTTCCAGACCCCAAAACTGAACTTATCAATCGAGGATTGATTTCTGATTTGTGAACTGACTTATATGAGAAGGCTTATAAAGTGATAAATACTCAATTGTGTTTTTAATGTAGAATGTGATTTAGATTCGGAACCATTTCAGAATACCCAAAACACGGTGACCTCACAGGTGAACTCAGATCTGCGGGTATTCAAGCCTCAGTAACTCAGATTCACACATTCAAGCTAGAAATGGGACCACCTTTTTGACACGGAGCCTCAGAATCACTATTAAATTTAAAAATTGAGTTTAAAACAGCATATTTTGTTTAACTGATTTTTGTAAAAATATAAAATCATGTACAGGCAAACAACACACACACAGAAGACAGACTGGAAACAGATACATCAAAATACCAAAAGTAGTTAATGTTGATGGTGGAATTTTGTTTTTTTCTTCCTTTTTGTTAATCTGTCCTCATTTCTAAGTAAGAAAAAAATTAAGAAAAATAAATAGACGTTGTTATCAGTCTGGGAAAAGAAAGAACATGCAGGAAAATGGCTCCATTTTTGGATGCTGCCGTGCCCCGAGGCAAAGCTGCAAAGCACTGGTTTCTGTTCACAGTTTTTCACTTCTTCTCGGCTCTTCTCCACATCCTGTTTCCCGGAACTCTCGGGATGTTCTCTGTCCAAAATCCACTGCACAAGCTGGTCCTGCCCCCGTGTTCTGGATTCGCACGCCCACACTGGACGGCACGTGGCCCTCTTCCCCATCCTACGGTGGCTCCTTCAGCGGGGCACTTGGAAGGGCCAGCTAAGACCCTGCTCTGCTGGGAAGGCTGACGGGCTCACTCACCTGGGAACACTCTCAGATAAAGGAGGAGACGCCAAGGGACGTGAGCCTCCACCTCGACGAGGGCACTTGGGCTGTAACGCTTTGGCGCCCTAGCTACCCTTCGCTCTGGCCTTCCTCCACGACCAAGGCTGGGCCCAGGCTTGAGGACAGCACGAGGGAGGTCCTTCCATCTCTTCGGCCCCAATTCCTAAGCAGATAAAACATTTCTAGCTAATTTCTTCAGAGAAGGAGGGGTGGGATGTACGTATGTTAATTTGGGTGACTCGTTCATCCTACATTCTACATCCTATATTCTATTATTTCTTACCTTTTTCAAATCCCTCCCTAGTTAACTTGTAAGCAAACATTTCAATGAAAACATTTTATTTTTAATTGGTGTTTAATATCCCTGTATTTGAACTAAAATTATAAAATCCTACTCCTGTGTCCCTACCCTTCAGCGTCTCATAAAATCAGTTTCCTCAAGCACGTGGCTTTCTTGCTTTTATCCACGTGTGTAAGTCACTCTTTTGCACACTGGTTGGCAGGATGAAAGGATTCACATACCCCCTGAGAAAAGCTACTTTCTTGGAAGGAACCACATCCAGTCCTAAAACAGTCCTGGGAGTAATTGAAACCACCTCCTCTTCCTTATCTCTATTGATACTTAATTCCGGGTTCTGGTCCTGCTCGTCTTGACCCTGCACGCCTCCAGATTCTCCTCACCAATCTGCTGGCCTTCAAGTCTTCGCATCACCCCTCCCACTCCACTCAGCAACAGGAGCAATCTTCCTAAAATGCAAGTCTGACCGTGCCGCTTCCCTGCTTAAAATTCCTCACTGCTGTTTGTTTTTACGCGCTTTACAAATATTCACATACAATCAAATGAGCTCTTTTAGGTGACATTCTATGTGTTTTGATAATGCACACAGTTGATGACTATCACTACCACCAAGACACAGAATAGTTGCTTCATCCCACAAAAGTCACCCATGACCTCTTCCTCGACCCCCAGCGCTTGGCATCCGCCAACCTGTTTTCTATTTCTTTACTTTTGCCTTTTCCAGAAGATCACACAAACAGAAGCATACAGTGTGTAGCCTTTTTGAAAATTAAACTTTTTATTTTGAGGTAATTGTAGATTCACATGTAGTTGAAAGTTGTACACTCACCCTATTTCCCCCAGCAGTAGCATCTTGTGACGTTGATTCAGTCAAGAGACAGAAAACTGCCGTCACCACAAGGATCCCTCCACCCGCCCCTTGACGTAAATGCAATCACACAGAAGGTCACCTTTGGGGAATGGCTCTTTCCACTCAGCGTAATTGTCTGGAGCTTCATCCAAGCTGTTGTGTGCAGCAATAGCTTGTCCCTTTTCAGTGCTGAGTAGGATTCCACGGTGCAGACGTGCACAGGGTGTGTCTATCCCTCTGCCAACACCCCACAGTCTCGATTATTGTAGCTTATATAACGTCTTGAAATTGAGTAGACTGATTCCTTCTGCTTTATTCTTCTTCAAAATTGTTTCAGCTCTTTTGATCCCTTTGTACATATAAATTTTAGAATAATCTTGTCTATCTCTATTAAAAAATCTTGCTAAGATTTTGTTAGAAATTGTGTTAAACCTGTATATCAGTTTGAGGAAAACTGACGTCTTCCCTATGTTGAGTTTTGTGATCCATGAACGTGGGATGCCTCTTTATTTAGATCTTTGATTTCTTTCATCACTGTTGTGTAGTTTTCAGCATACAAGCACTGTACATGTTTTATTAGATTTACACTGAAGTGTTTCACTTCTTTTCGAGTGATTGTAAATGGCACTGTGTTTTTAATTTTGATGTCTGTGTGCCCATTGCTGGTATATCGAAATACAATAGATTTCTGTATGTTTCTCTTGTATTCTGTGACCTCACTGAACTCAACAGTTTTAGGAGTTTCTTTTTGTAGGTTTCTTGGGACTTTCTCTGTAGACAGTCATGTCATCTGTAAGTTCAGACAGTTTTATTTCTTCCTTTTCAATCCATACTCCTTTTGTTTCCTTTTCTGGCTTTACTGCACTAGCTAGAACTTCCAGCACTATATTGAGTAGGACTGGTGAGGGAGACATCCTTTCCTTGTTCCCAAACTTAGGGGGAAAGCATTTAGTCTTTCACCATTAAGCATAATGTTAGCTGTAAGTTTTTTGTAGATTTTCTTTATAAAGTTGAGGAAGATCCCCTCTATTCCTATTTTTCTGAGAGTTTTTATCTTGAATGAGTATTGGATTTTGTCAAATGTTTTTTCTGCATCAATTGATATGACCATATGCCTTTTCTTCTTAAGCCTGTTAATACGGCAAATTATTTCAAATTAAATTGATATAATTGATGTAATTTAAAATTATATAAAAATTTATTGATTTTGAATATTGAACCACCCTTGCATTTCTGGAATAAACCTCACTAACCTGGTCATGGTATATAATTCTTTTTATACATTGCTGAATTCTATTTGGTAACATTTTGTTAAGAATTTTTGCGTGTATTATCAGGAAAGATACTTGTCTACAGATTTCTTTTTTTCTGCTGTCATTGTCTGCCTTTGGATAAGGAAAATACTAGCTTCATAAACTGAATTGGGAAGTGCTCCTTCCTCTTCTATTTTCTGGAAGAGATTGTATAGAACTGGTGTTAACTCTTCTTCAAACGTTTGGTAAAATTACCCAGTGAAACCACCTGGACCTTGAAGTCTCTTTTTGAGGAGTTAATGGATTACAAATTCAATATTAAAAGTTATAGGGCTATTCAACTGACCTACTTCATATTGAATGAGTTGTAGTAGATTGTAGTTTTCAAGAATTGGTCTATTTGTTTAAATTGTCAAATTTATGTGTGCAGAGTTGTTCATAGTATTTTCTTATGATCCATTTGGTGTTTGTAAAACCTTCAGTGATATTCCCTGTTTCATGCCTGATATTGGTGATTTGGGTCTTCTCTCTCTCGCTCTCTTTTTTTGTCAGTCTTGCTAAAGGTTTGGCAATTTTATTGATCTTTTTAAAGAATAAGTTTTTATTTTATTAATTTATATATTGCTTTTTATTTCATTGATTTTTGCTCTTATCTTTATTATTTTCTTCTTGCTGCTTGCTTTGTGTTTATTTTGCTCTTTTCTAAGTTCTTGAAGTGGGAGCTTAGATTGTTGATTTGGGACATACAAAGCGTGTTCCCCAACCACGGGAGACTCTGACTAGAAATCAATAACAGAAAAATAACAAGAAAATCTCAAAGAAAAAGCCTCGATGGAAATAAAACAAATACATTGAACTAAATAAAAATGAATGTACAGCATATCATGTTGATATGTATATTTTTAATTCTTTTCAATTTGTTGGGGTTTTTTTTCCCTCCAAGTTATCTTGGTATATCTTCTGTGGACACTTAAAAAGAATATGTATTCTGTCATTGGGTGGACTGTTCTATAAACATTCATTAAAACTCATTGGTTGGTTTGTCAGTTGTTGAGAGAGAGATGTCCTCATCTCCAATTCTAACTGTGAATTTGCCTATTTCTTCTTCCACTTCTAAGAGGTTTTGCATCACACATTTTGCAGCTTTGTTGTTTGGTGCATACAAATTTAGGATTGCTATGTCTTCTTGGTGGATTGGCCCTTTCATCACTATATAATGTCCTGTGTTAGCTCTGGTAGTTTTCTTTGCTCTGAAGTCTACTTTATCTGGTAGTAATATAGCCACTTCTGTTTCCTTTGATTCGTGTTTGCACAGTATGTATTTTTCCACCCTTTTACTTTCAATCTGCCTATAGCATTATATTTGAAGTGACTTTCTTGTAAAAAGCCTATAGTTGGATCATGCTTTTTAATCCACTTCACAATGTTTCTTTTAATTAGTGTATCTAGACGGTTTACATGTAATAAAATTGTTGATACGTTATGACTTAAGTTGCCATTTTATTTTTTATTTTATGTTTGTTCTCTCTGTATTTTGTTTCTGTTTTCTTTTTCCTACATTTCTGTATAATACTTTAGCATTTTGTTTTACAATTCCATTTTGATTAATCTATAGTGTTTTAAGCATAACTCTTTGTGCAGTTTTTCTGCTTATTACATTATATATACATAGCTTAACACAGTCTCTTCGTGTTGACATTTTACCAGCTCAAATGAAGTATAGAAATCTTACCTTCCTTTATATCACTTTACCTTCATAATTTGTAATATAATTGTCTTAAATATCCTCTACATATATTTAAAACCACAACAGTTAGTGTTATAATTTTTGCTTCAACCATCAAATACAATTTAGGAAACAACAATCGAAGGGAAAATATTGTATTTATTGTTGTTTTTACTCTTTCCATTCTTCTTTCTTCCTAATGATCCAAGATTCCTTCTTTTCTTAGTTCCTATCTGCTTAGAGAACTTGCCTTAGCAATTATTCTAGGGCAAGTCAGCTGGTGACAAATTCTCTTAGTGCTCCTTCATTTGAGAGTGACCTCATTTCCCCTTCCTATTTTCTTCTTTTCTTTCAGCACTTGAAAAATGTTGTGGTGCTTCCTTCTGGCTTTCTCGATTTCTGATGAGAAATCTACTGTCACTTGAATTGTTTTCCCTATAGGTAAGGTGTCATTTCTCTTGCTGCTTTCAGTATTTTTCCCTTGTCTTCGATTTTCAGAAGTTTAGTTATGATGGATTTCTTTGAGTTTATCCTATTTGGGGTTCACTCAGCTTTTTGAATCTGTGGTTTTATATCTCTTGCCAAATTTGGGAACTAGTCAACCTTATGTTTTTTAGTACTTTCATACCCCATCCTCTTCCTCCTGTCTCTGGGACTCCAATAACATGAATGTTAGACCTTTGCTTATGGTACTACAGGTCCCTCAAGCTCTGTTCGTTCTTTTCCAGTTTATTTTCTTCCTGTTATTTAGATTGGGTAATTTCCATTGTTCTGTTTTCTTGTTCCATGGTTCTTTCCTCTTTTCCCTCCATTCTGCTTTTGAGTCCATCCACTGAGATTTTTACTTCTTTTAATGTGTTTTTAAGTTCTAAAATTTCCATCTGTCTCTTCTTATATCTTCTACTTCTTTGCTGAGACTTCCCGTTTTTTCCATTTATTTCAAGTGCATTTTTATTGCCGGTTGAAGCATTTTTATGACAGCTGCTCAAAAACCTTCATCAGATAATTCTAACATCTCTGTCAGTGTTAACAGTCCTTGTTATCTCACCAACATGTGGTACTGTCACTTTTTCTTTAAAAGCCATTCTGCTAAGTATGTGGTAGTATCACATTGTGGTTTTAATTCACATTTTCCTAATGACTAATACCATTGAAACTCTTTTGATTTTGAGTTGTTTATTTTCTTATCATTGCATCTTCATTGGTTTTTCAGAAGCTCCCTAGTCTCCTGGAACAATCCTTGGCATGGCATATGGGGCCCGTATAATACGAACCCTGCCTGTGTTTCCAACTTCATCTTCCAGTTGAGTATTGTCCCGATAGCCTTCACTCATACTTGATTGAAAAAATATTATGGTATCATCGTGGACGTCCTTCATATTCCCATGCCCAAATCTGTAATCCTGTCTGCACATTTTCCTCTTTATTCCATCCAGATACAGCTGGAGAAGCGTCTCTCCTCCTAACACAGATCGATTCTTCCACAGGAGCTTCTGACCCCATGCCCTCTCACATGGTCTGCAACTCCTTTCCTTCCAGTGTCCCCTTTTCTGCTGGGTGCTATTGATCTTTCATTAGTGCTTGATCATCCTCACTGGTGAGCCTTAGTGTCTCCCATCATAAAGAAACACGAGAACCTGTCTTGCCCTAATTACCCTCCAGCTGCTGCTCCATTACTCTGATTTTCTTCATAGTCAAGTTTCTCAAAAATGTTTCCTATTAACACTGATCCCACTTCTTGCCTCATGTTCCCTCTTTCCTGCACTCGGACCCACTGAAGTGCTCTTGTCAAGGCACCACTGATCCACTTGGGCCAAATCTAACCAAGAATTCTCTTGCTTGACCATTCTTTTTTGTTTCAAAACAACCTCTTGTCTTAGCTTTGATGACATCATATTCTTTGGCGTTTTCTCCAGTTTCATTAGCTGCTCCTCAGACCCCTGGATACTTTCTCCTTCTCTGGCCAGCTCCTAGTTGTGGGTATTTCTCAGAGGTCATCAGGCTGCTGTTGAAGAATCTTGGAGATATTTGGCTTTTGTTATTTAAAATTTTTGTTATTATGTTGTCCACAATTATATAAGAGTCAAAATTCCACTAACCACTCACATGCAGCTCCATTCTCCTCCCCAGGACTGACCACATCCCAGGACTCTAGCTCTGCTGGCCTCTCCAGGCCACTGGCAGCCCGGCCTTCTCTCCCTCCCATACGAGATGTCTTCACTGTTAGGAGCAGCTTCCCTCAGCTCCTCAGGGATCTGCTCTCGTCTCTCTCAGCTACACTGTCTGAGGACGTATTCTTTTTGAGAGCAAACTGATTATTTCGTTCCTGGTAATTAGCACAATCTCAATTATTTGTTCAGTTCACTTGAGTACAATCAGTCTCTGCCGTTGGCATAAACCCTCTGGGGGCAGCAACTCTGTCTCAGAGCTTCAGTCCCAGTGCTGGGAACACACAGGGCCCTCGAGAGCAGTGCAACAAATAGTTGACAACTTCAGTGCACCCAGCATTCACGTGCAAATTTCATAATTACAAACACAGAGGCTACATGGAAGCATGAGTATGTATACAGTCAATCCTCATTACTCATGGATTCCACACTTGTGAACTTACCTGCTCACTAAAATTTATTTGTCACCACAAAGTCAATACTTGCGGCACCAGTGGACATGAGCAGGGATGAAAATTCTAATTGCTCGATACGTCCCCAGCTGGGGTGGAGTGAGACGATGCTCTGCCTTCTTGCTGCAGCTCTCACCCTGTGAAGAAGGGTCTTTTTTGCCGTCTAGTTAGTGATGTTTTTTTCACATTTTTGTGCCTGTTGTTGGTGATTATGCTGTTTAAAATGGCCCCAGGCACGTGCTGAAGTGTGGTCTAGTGTCCCAAATGCTTGGAGGCTGTGAGGTGCCGCAGGGAGAAAACACGGGTGTTAGATGAGCTCCACGCAGATGTGAGTTACGTGCTGTTGGCTGGGAGCTCGATGTTAAGGAATCAACAATATATGTGAAATAGGTGCCTTAAACAGAAACACATCATCAAGCTTACGTATTGATCAGTTATCAGTGACGAAAACGTTGTGACCAGAGGCTCGCAGGGGCCTCACCTGTGTTTCCTCCAGAGCAGCGGTTCAGTACTTACTCATTCAGTGTTTATGTGACTTTATGGAACAAATAACAAGAATTAACTGTAAATATATGTTTACATTTTTCTTTTCTTTTTTACAAAGTTATTTTATTGGGGTCATATTGGCTTACAACATTGTGTAAATTTCAGGTGTACGGTATTATATGTCAGTTTCTGCACAGGCTGCAGCTGTTCACCACCAACAGTCGGGTTTTCATCTGTCACCATACTTACGTGCTGCTTTATCCCTTTCTCCCTCCCTCCAACCTCTTCCCCTCTGGTAACCGCTAATCTTCTCCTTATCTATGTGTTTGTTTATCTCCCACGTATGAGTGAAATCATATGGTATTTGTATTTCTCTCTGACTTATTTTGCTCAGCACAATATCCTCAAGGTCCATCTGTGTTGTCACAAATGGCCCAATTGTGTCTTTTTTATGGCTGAGTGGTATTCCATTGTGTGTGTATGTGTGTGTGTGTATATATACACACATAGCACATCCTTTTTATCCATGCATCTCTTGATGGGCACTTGGGCTGCTTCCACACCTTAGCTATTGTGAATGATGCTGCGATGAACATGGGGTGAAAATATGTATATATTTTTTCAGTTTGCTTTCCCCGATTATCAGTTGAGGAGGAGGTTGGAAAAATATACATATTTGTGTATGTGTGTGTATGTATATATTTGCATTTTGTCTGTCTTCTGTGAATTGCCTGTTTATTTTCTTTGTCCATTTTTCTATTGAGTTGTCTTTTCCCTATCAATCTGAATAATTTATTTGTATATTATGCATGTTAATTCCTTATTTCTTCCATACTTTGCAAATATTTTCTTCCATACTTTTCAAATATTCCAGTTGTCATTTTTTTTTTTTAACTTCATTTATGTGGTCTTTTCACAAAGGGAAGTTTCAGATATTTAAGAAATCAAACCTGCCAGTCTTCTCCTTTTGGCTCCTGGGTTTGTTTCTTTCATAGGAAGGCCTTGTTCACCTGTGTTAATAAACAGACTTCTCTATTTCCTACCATGTTTTAAAGAAAGTGAGCCTTTTAATACATCTGGGATAGCTTTAGGTGTGCCATCAGGCAGGAAACTGCTGAATCTAGGCACCTGGTCAAACTCTCCTCCTCCTCCTTTTCCTGTTCCTTTCAGTTAAGGACTATTGATCGGTATTGACTGATCGCCTACTGAGTGAAGAGCGCCTCCCTAAGCTGGCTCACCCTGCTCTTTTCCTCTCCCCATTTTGCCCCTCCTGCTGATGGTCAGTCTGGAGCGCGGGCTCCGCTCACCCTGGCGCGAGCTCTGTGACATGGAGCGAGGCCCTGGGCTTCCGGCCCAGAGCTGGTTCCTATCCAGGGACAGCTGAAGCGTTTTCCCCAAGAATCTCCACGCAGTCCCCCTCTTGCAGCAGGTGCCTGGGTTTGCAGTATACTCCATCTACGCTTTAAATGTCTTTAAAAATCTTTAAACATAAGGACAGCCTAAAGTCCATACTTTAAACAAGACCTTAGTGGCCAGAGACCCTTTAAAAACTTCTGCAGAGAGTGAAAGAGCAGACAGCCTGACTTCACCAAATGGGTGTTTTCTCTGCTTCTACGTCCACTCCCGTCCCTGAACTTCATGGCTGTGTGGCAGCTTCCTCGTGCAGACGCCAGGCCGCAGCCAACTGGGCAGTGGGGGCTTGGAGTCCTGCCCCAGATCCTTGAGCATCTGATCATTTCACTTAAGAGAGGCAGACCCTCCGACGGCTCCCTGGCTGGACGCCTCAGGTGGGACTGTCCACCCAGGGTGAGACAAAGCCCGCTCTGATCCCCTCAGCCAAGGGCTCTGGGAGGCTGAAGGAGGGCTCCCTGATGCGGGGTCAGTGAGCTGAGGAGTCGAAAGAAAGATTTCTTGGACTCTCAAGATCTGTTGGTAATGCTCTTTTATTTAGAGAATAGTGTGGAATAGCATGGGGACAGGACCCATGGGCAGTCAGGCTGCTGCATGGGGACGGGGCCCATGGGCAGGAGGAGCCGCTGCTGCTACTGCAAACATGGGTGGAGAGTAAGGCTAGATTTAAGGCATAGGTATGTGAGTTATCTCTTTACAAGACAAAAGTTAAAATGGTACCAGTGCCGGTAGGGTCCAGCCATTGGGCGGTCTCTCAACTTTTAGATAAGAATCGGCAGAAGCCACCGCTTAAATATTATCCCCAGCCAAAGACAAAGGAGGATTGGGGGGGGGTGTCAGTTACATGAGGTTGCCAGACAGTAAACAACTTAAATTCTTGCCTTTGGCATTGATTAAGAGTTTCTAGAGATAAGGTCATCTCCCTTCTTCCTGGCACAGAGAGGGAGGCAACTTTACAGATGGAGGTTTCACTTACAAATGTAAATATTTCCCAACAAAGGGCAAGCAAACTCTGCTCCTCGGAGCCTGCTTCTCATCCGCAGTTGTAAAAGTAACCAGCCTAAAATCTTCATCATCCCCACATTAGTGCCAGGCCCGAACTCTTGCCTTTTGGCCTTTATCAGGCAAGAAGTTAATGTGTGCAGACTATGTCCTGCTTCTACCCCGTTATCCTTGTTGTCCTCTAACTCCATGAAGCTGAGGATGGTTAGAAAAGAATTGAAAACTCCACAAAAGATGTGTTCCTCACTGGCTCCAGTTTCAAGGGAGGAGCCTGGAGAGGCACAACCCTCCAGAAAGGAAAGCAAGCAAAACACAACACAACAATCACAACACAACAGTCACAACACGACAATCAACAACATTCGAAATACTGGAGAGTGCGAGTCATCTTTCCTGAAGTCAGCTATGCTCTATTTTCCGTGCTAAAGACCCCAATGCTTTCCCCAGTGGAAGAAAAGTTCATTTCTTCCAGGCTCAACAGGCCACGTGTCCAGAACTGTTTGTGTTTTTCAGATTCTTTACTAGATTTAATTTGTTTAAAAGGAAAAATGTTTGCCTGAAGAATCTGGCTGTTGGAGACGTAATCCACCGCCATGTTTTTCTGGCCATCCAGGTATTCATGCGATGTGGTGATGATGGTAGTGAAAGGCAAGAAACGGCTGAGAGGCGAGAGGAGAGAGACGCTTGCTCCCGCTCACCCTGGGGCTCTGAGCCTCACTCCTCCATGGTCCTGGGCTTGGTGCTGGAGCCCAGGAAGCTCCTCCAGCTGGACACTTCTGGACGCTGACATGTTCCCTTGCTGTGGTATGTGGGCCCGTGGGCTATTTCCAATTAGTCACTTTTCCATCGAGCTTTCAGTCCGGAGCACTTGCTGGTCCCCAGGCCCCTGAGCCCCGTTTGATCGAAGCCTTGTTCTCCCTGCACTGCTGTAAACAGCGATGAGATCGGAGAACCTGGGTGGGAAGGCAGTGCCAGCTCTCCCTCACCGAGCAGGAAGCCACGCCGGAGGCCGCCTGGGGAAGAGGGGCTCGCCACGAGCAGCTGGAGACGGGCACCCCTTCCTGGCAGGGATCCCCCAGGCCTGTGGGAGCCCCTGCACCTGTGGCTTGCTTAGAAGGCAGGGAGGGAGGGGATCCCACTCAAGGCCTTGCTGTCCGTGTCACGGGGACTCACTCCTCTGCCGGGTGGGAGGTTCTTCCCCAGATTGCTGCATGACGGACGTGTTCCCTCGGGTCCTCAGGTTCTCTGAATGCCACTCCTCAGATCCCTCTCCGTCAACACCAGGCCCATTACACACACGCCTGTGGGTTGTAATCTTGTCTCCTTGTTGACTGTAGCCAGGAGGGCAGGGCTTCATCGGTCTTGCTTACTGAGACCGGGGCCTGGTATTCAGGGTGTTCAGCAAATACTTGTTGGTGAATGAGTGGGTCCAGCCCCTCTGCTTGCACAGGTGGCCATCTGTATATCTGTACTACACAACTTGAGACATGCGACGCACTGTCTCAGGTCTCTGAGTCTCTGTTACTTAGCATGGTTTTTGTTCTTTTAAGGTATGTGCTTTTTTTTTCCTTTGGTGAGGAAGATTGGTAAGGAGCTAACATCTGTTGCCAATCTTCCTCTTTTTTTTTCTCCCCAAAGTCCCAGTACTTCGTTGTAGATCCTAGTTGTAGGTCATTCTAGTTCTGCTATGTGAGATGCTGGCTCAGCATGGCTTGATGGGTGGTGTGTAGGCCCGTGCCCAGGATCTGAACTGGCAAACCCCAGCCCGTCAAAGCAGAGCAGAGCACACAAACTTAACCACTTGGCCACTGGGCAGCCCCGACAGCATGGGTTTTCACGGGACTTTAAATGATCCTACGTCCTGAGCGTGAAGCCGCACTGGGAACCAGCAGGCAGGAAGCACAGTCGTCTGGCCCCTCAGTGAGCCTGGGGCTGGAGAGTCACCATGGACCAGAAACACACAGACGTGAGCGCTTCCGGAACCATCAGAAACCCTGGATGGGGCAGAAGCAGGAGCGTGGCGACCGAGAGTCTGGAGGAAAACGCTCCTACCGCAGGAGTGGTCCTCAGACGCCCTGCTCCTCGGGACCCCATCTTGCCCAGACAGCCCCGTCCCAGCCTGGAGCTTCAGCTCGGACTGGAGGGGCATGTCCTCTGCGCACTACGCTCCTCACAGGAGGAGCAGTCGTGTCAGAAAACCAAGCAGATGGAGACAGTGTGTCCAGGAGGGAGTAGGTGCTCAAGGCCCCCCAGCTGAGAGGCTTCCGGGATGGCTCAGATCAGGGGAGGGGCCGTCAGGGCACCCTCCTGAGGGCTGACCATCAGGTAGGATTTGGAGGGAGCTTGGGCGGGCTGCTGGCCCTCTCAGCTCTCCCCCTGAGCCTCTTTCTGCCCCGTGTGGGTCAGGGTCTGCACTGCCAGGCCCACCGTGCACCTCTTGGAGCCCTCTCCTTGCCCTCCCACAGCATGAGGCGGCTCTGAAGAATCCAGAACCAATGGGGCGGCCCAGCCCCAGGGGACGGCTCTGTGAGAAGCAGAGGACACCCTGGAGAAGGGATGTGGTTCATTTAACACCTGCTCCACCCACTGCTCCTCCCCGGGGTCCCCGGTCCATGGGCCTCGCTGTGGACCATGCTGCTCTGTGGTCCCGTCTCACCTTCTCAATAGCCTTGGGCCAGCCCTGCCCCACGCCACCCTCTGGGGATGACTCCCCTGGCCTGGGGCCCACACCCGGGGCTTCCACATGCCCAGGAGGGGCTTCCAGCAAGGTGGGGAACAGTGAGCACTGATGTGGATTAAGACTGCCCCAGCTAGAGAAGCCCAAGGTGACCTGGCCTACATGCCAAACTATATGACCCGGTGGATTTTTTTTATGGTATGAATTAGGGCTGCCCCAGGGAGAGAAGCCCAGGGCATCCTCACCTACATGCCGATCTATATGGCCAGATTCGTATCTAAAGTTATACGACCGCACAATAACCAGACCCCATCTGCACCGAAATCATTTAATGACTTTTTACACCATCTTTTCTTTTTCCAGTAAAAATAAGTCACATACCCATGCCTTATAAAATTAGCTCTAACCCTCAACTCGGGGCAGCAGCAGGAGCTCTGACTGCCCATGGGTCCTGTCCCCATGCTATTCCACACTATTCTCTAAATAAAAGAGCACTACTGCCAGATCTCGAGAGTCCAAGAAATCTTTCTTTCGACTCCTCGGCTCGCCGACCCCGCATCAGCACGACCTTCTGATGACCTTCCTCACGAGGGGGGTGTTTGGGGATCTCGGCCCAGTTGACGTTCTGTGGCTTCACCGAGCTGCCCCATCGGCGCGTCACTGGAGGCCGGGGCTCGGCCAAGGGCTGTGTTGCTCTGGTGCAGACATGTTGGAAGGGGAAGCCCTGCCGTAGTCAAGGAGCAAGACCCAGCAGAGCCCTGGTTGTGCGGGAGCGGCACAGCGAGGGCCCCATCTCTGGGAGACTCTTCAAGGAGCCCCTCCCAGGTCTGCAAGTGGGTGGGTTACCACTGTGGGTGAGCGAAGGACTAGCAGGCCTCCAGCAGCTCCCCAGGGCCCATGGCAACAACCGGCACAGGGGGCGATGGGCACGGAAGGCCAAGCACCCTAGGAACGCGTGTGTTCCGTTTAATCCTGACCGCGACCTGGGACTCAGAGAGGTTAAACTCTTTCCCAAAGGCACACCAGCTAGAAAGGGGAAAAGGTCGTATCTGACCCCAAAGCCTAAAAGTTTGCAGATCTCTTAGCTTCTTACGGTTCCCTGAAAACCACAAATGATAGCCCAGTGGCTAGGAGTTCCGGCTCTGAGGGGAGAGGGCAGGTGTGATGGCTGGCGCTCTGCCAGCTTGGGTAAATCACTTCACTTCTCTGTGCCTCAGTTTCCTCATCTGTAAAATAATAGGGATGATGACAGTGTCCATCCCACAGGATTAAATGAATTAACATAAATAACTTAGAGCAGAACCTGACGTGTAATGTGACAGTAAGCATTAGCTTTTATTATTGTTATTGTATTTAAAGTTATTACAATAAAGATAAAATCTACCTTTCCAGGTTTATCTTCTCTTGCTTTTTTATCTTCTAGAACAATGTGGTTTCCTGGATTTCCCCACCTCACCGTATCTTTTAAGATTCCTTAGGTTACAGGTAATAGAAAAACCCAACTAAAAAGGACTTGAACAATAGAGGGAGTTCTGGCAAGGCTTGATCCAGCCTCTCAGGAAGTTCTCCTTCATCTCTGGCCCTTTGTGAGCAGCACCACTGACTCTAGTCGCCTCACAGGCCCACCCTGGAGCCAAGCTCTCTGACCAAGAAGACAGGATGTGGAACTGACTTGAGCCGATGTGAGCCCAGCCCTGGAGCAGGAGGTCAGGGCCAGCTGTATCCAAGCGCACGATGGGGAAGCAGAGGTTTGTGGGAGGAAAACCAGGCCCTGTTGTCAGAAGTGGAGGGAACCAAACTGTGGCCCATTCTCCTCATGCTGGCCACCCCCCAGCATCTCCCCCTGCCCCTCTCCACGGAGCCTGCCCTCTAGATCCCCACCCCAGCCCACATTCCCTTCACCTCAGGGCCATCCCAAACGTGCCTGGTACATCATTTGTGCTCAGTAGATCTATGCATCGAATGAATGAGTGAGTGACATTCCTGCCTCATAAAACTTTTCCTGCTATTGCCAACAAAACAGAATTCCCACCTCCTCCCAGCTCCCACAGGACTTGTTAGATCCCGCTTAGGGCCCTGGGCATCTGCCTTGCGTTTGTGGTCGTTTATGTGCTTGTCGCTATCTCTTCATTAGACTCTACGATACATGAAGTTTGGGCTGTTGCCCACGCTTTTCTTTCTGGGGTGCGAGGGACCCGTAAGTGTTTGTGATTTATTGAATAAGTGAATGAAGGAGCGAAGGGCAAATGCAGAGACGAGAAACAACCACCTGGGTCCTGCGTGGCTGTGGATTTAAAGCGCGGTCTGAACGAAATTCCTGGGGAAGCTGCGTGAGGGCTGGCAGAGCAGAACAAACGGGCAGAGGCACAGGGACAGGCCAGGCGCTGCGGCTGCCGGGGAAGGTCGCTAACCTGCTGCCCCGCACGGTCAGAGGAAGTGGGTGGAGGGCCCTGGGCTGCATTTTTAAGCGGCCTGGACTCCACTCTGGAGGCTTGGAAGCCCAGCGAGCGTGTGAAGCAGGGGGTGAGGAGCCAGATCTGTGACTTTGATCAGTGCCTCCAGCAGCTGTTAGGGATTCAGCAGGAGGCGGGGAGACGATCCAGAGCACAGGGCGAGCTCTCACGTGGAGGGCTGTAGCGGGGAGGGGCAGCCGAATGGGAGGCGTGTTCAGATCCACAGGACTCGGTGGCGGGTGGGGTGTGGAGAGCAGGGCGGTGCATCACGTCGTCCTGGAAGTCTGAGATGCCTGGAGCCCCCGTGCTCCCATCCCCATCGGCCTCCTCATCTTTCCTCCCCTCCCCACCCACTGGTCCGCATTAGAAATATGCACAAGGGGCAGGGCTGGGAGCGAGGGGCGAGGGATGGAGTGGACCCGGTGGGTGGTGCCAGGGAGGCTGCTCCGGTGAGAACTGGGCCCCACGAGGCCCCACAAAGCCCCACGAGGCCCTGCGGGACAGCCCCATTTACCTGGATTTGACAGTCTCTTCTGGTAAGAAAGTGAGCCTGGCAGGGCCCTGCCCCCTCGGAGCCCCTTGGGGGCACTGTTTGTGGGTCATGCAGTGGCCGGGGAGAGGGCGGCTGTCCCGTCACAGGCTGGAGGTCAGAGGTGGCCACTTTAACCAGCAGCCAGGCAGGTGAGTTGGAAGAAGGCCCGGGCCAGGTATGCCCACCGCCCAGGCTGAGGGCGGCAGGGGCCGAGGCAGGTGGGGGATGGACTCAGGCTCTTGCCAAAGCCGAGGTTCCTCAGCCCCTTGGTGGGGGTGGAGCGATCGCCCCACCTCATAAAAAACGGCACCAGCCGTAACCATGGGCTGTTATGGATTGTGCACTGTGCCACGTGCTTTACACACGTCATCTTCACAATAGATGGGGTAGGTCCCACTATTATCCTCACTTTAAAGATGAGGAAACCGAGGCGCAGAATTAAGTAACTCATTCTCCTCCACCTAAATTTTTGGCCTATGGGTTAGAGACGAGGATATGGTGACTCCGGTCACCCTGCACGGCTCTCGGTGGGAGCGTTCGGCTTGCCCAGTGATTGTTCTTTCCTCCTTGGGAATTTTGGAGAATGTTCTCATGTGCCCTGATCCAGAAGGGAGGAGATCAATGTCTTTCAGAAAAAGATAGAAAGAATAGAAGGAATTCATCAGTCCCTGTTAGAGAAACTGGCATTTGCCTTCTCTCTGACCCAGCAAAGAGGTCACCGAGAAGTGAAGACCTTCCCAACCTGTGGTCAGAAGCAGCAAGAGCTCTCGGAAGGCATCTACCAACTTCGGACGGAGCCCCGAAGCCCCAGCCCGTGGCTCCCGCCTGGGCGACAGAGGGCTTGAGACTCACTGAAGGCAATGGTGCATCGCTGTTTCCTGAGTCACAGTCTGCAACGGTTGAAGCTAGAGCAGAGTGGAATAAAGGAACAGAACTGAGCTTTCCTACCGTCAGCACCACGCAGAGGACAGCCTGGGGCAGTGCTCCCCGGAGAGGCAACGGCAGCTGCTGGAACGAACACATCCTGACATCTGGCTGCCTTCACCCAACAGAGGCGCCCACTCACTCACGTGTTCCCAAGGATGGTCATGGTAGTAGCGGTGGGTTCCTGTTCCACGGGGTCATCCAGGCACCCAGGCTCATGGGTGTTCTGCCACCTTCAACATACGGTTTCTAAAGGGGTCCTCAGTCTCAATATCTAGCTGGCAGAAGGGAAAAGAGGGACATGAAGAACTCCAGCTTAGTGAGCCCAGGCTGCCATAAAATATGTCATAGGTTGGGCAGCTTAAACAACAGATACATATTTTCTCACAATTCTGGAGGCCCGAAGTCTGCCATCACGGTGCCAGCAGGGTGGGTTCTGGCAAGGGACGCTTCCTGGCTTCCAGACGGCCGCCTTCTTGTCCTCGGGCCTTTCGTGCACTTTGGGAGAGGTGGTGGGGGTGGGGCTCTCTAATCCCATCCCCTCTCGTGACCCCATCTAACCCCAGTCACCTCCCAAGGCCTCTATCTCCACACGCCACCACACTGGGGTTAGGGCGTCAAAATATGAATGTTGGGGAGACACAATTCAGGCCGTGGCAGACCACATGGGAGGTTTTTACGAGCCAGGCGTGGAGGTGGTGTAATCACTTCCACCTGTGTGTCATCTGCCGGAGCTCGGTCACACGGCCACCTAACCTCAGGGGAAGCTGGGAAGTGTAGGCCAGCTGTGCGCCCAGGAGGAAAGGAAATGAGTTCGGTGAATAGCCAGTCTCTGCCGTCCCTGTGAAGTCCCTGTCACCCTGAAAGGGAGGTGGCATTTAAGTGAAATCTCAACCTCAACGGTCATCAAACCTCACAATAGGCATAAGGTTAATAAAGGCGGATAGGTTAGCTATCTGTTGATTCATCATCAATTACCCTGAATCCTAGTGGTTTTACATAATGAACAGTTTTCTCCCGCAGTCTCCGCATGTGGCTTCGCTGGGTGGTTCTGGCTCAGGGTTTCTCATGAGGTGTAGTCAAGCTGCCAGCGGGGCTGGAGTCTGCTGAAGGCTTGACTGGGGTTGAAAGATCCCCTTCTAAGGTGGGTCCACACTGGGCCAGCCGGTGCTGGCTGTGGGCAGGGAGCCTCGGTTCCTCACCGTGTGGGCTGCTCCACAGGCTGCTTGAGCATCCTCACATCGACAGCTGGCTTCCTCCAAGACAGTGAGCAAGGAGGATGCACTGAGCTCTTCATGACCTACTTTTGGAAGTGACACAGCTTCACCTTCTGTTCATCAGACGTGAGATGCTAGGTGCTGCCACACTCAGGGAAGAGGAGTTAGAGTCTACCTCCCGAAGGAGGGACGTCAAAGAATCTGTGGACGTATTTTAAAACCACCGTGGTGGTATGTCTAAATTTGATCCATAAGGACTTGACTTAACAATGTTGCTTTGTGTCTAATGTCTAATTTTGTTGGTAGGTTTGTAATGCAATATAACTCAGCCACATGCCAGCTGTGGGACTTCAGGCTAATTACTGAGCTGCTCTGTGTGTGACGTAGGTTTGTTATCTGTCAAATAGGGAGATTTGTGGCTGCCACACTCCCAATCTCAGGAGACACCTTGTGCCCCCGGTCCATGCAAGAGCCCTGATATCATCTTTTTTATGGCTGAGTAGTATTCCATTGTGTGTACATATATATATATGTATATATATATATGTATATTTACCACATCTCTATCCATTCATCCGTTGATGGGTACTTTTGCTTCCAGGTCTTGGCTGTAGTGAATAATGCTGCAGTGAACAAGGGGGTGCATAAGTCTCTTTGAATTGTTTATTTCACGTTCTTCGGATAAAAACCCAGAAGTGGAATAGCTGGATCTTATGGTATTTCTATATTTAATTTTTTGAGGCATCTCCATACTGTTTTCCACAGTGGCTGCACCAGTTTGCATTCCTACCAGAAGTGTATGAGGGTTCCCTCCTCTCCACATCCTCTCCAACATTTATTATTTCTTGTTCATTATAGCCATTCTGATGTGTGTGAGGTGATATCTCATTGTAGTTTTGATTTGCATTTCCCTAATAATTAGTGATGTTGAACCTCTTTGCATGTACCTATTGGCCATCTGTATATCTTCTTTGGAAAAATGTCTGTTCATGTCCTTTGCCCAATTTGATCACGTTGTTCGTTTTTTTGTTGTTGAGTTGCATGAGTTCTTTATTTTGGAAATTAACCCCTTAATGGATACATGATTTGCAAATATTTTCTCCCAGTTGGTAGGTTGTCTTTCTGTTTTGTTGATGGTTTCCTTTGCCATGCAAGAAAAAAAAAGGCCCTGATAGCTGCAGAACGTACCTCACAGCAATGGGGTGGAGATACAGGTTTGAGGGAACCTGGTGCCAGCGCGGCTTTCTCACCATAAGCATTTCTGTTACAGATGACTGCAGCCCTGTGCCATCTCTGGGCTCTGTCCATTTCACAAAGACCCACCCTTGGCACATCCACTGTCCGCCGTCCCCCAGCTTCTGGCCGTAGGGACAGAAAGGAGATGGAGTAAGAGTTTAATTAACGGGACTTAGGAGCTCCTTGGGGATCAATGGTTCTCACATGTAAACAAAACGGTTTTGTAGAAATTTCTACTCCCAATTCAGCAAGCATGTGGGAAGTTTTGACATCACAACAATGTGGATCTGCCCGAATTTTCCATCTGCACTTTGTTGTCTCCCTCCCTCCTTTGTGCCGGGCGCTGGTTGGGGTTGTCCGGGCAGCACGCTCTCCGTGGATGTCCAGTGTCTGAAGGAAGGAGGGCCGGGCAGCTTGGTGTCGCCTGCTGGGCCTGGAGAAGAACTTGAGTGACGATAATCCCTCTCTTTGTTCTTCCCGGTTGCTTTTGTTGCCTGACAGATGTTCAGCCTGGTACTCGCACCGCCCGCTCCTCTTATTGAGCACGACCTCGGCTTATTGATTTCTGCACATCCGTGTGGCTGTCATTGTTACTTAGGATGCCTGTGGTCCCCCCAGCCCCCAGGCCTTCCCCTGGAACCCCTTGCTCTCTCCGTTGCATCCCAAACACAGGAGCCACGGCCGGGAAGCTTGGGGAACATAATCACAGACAGTGTGGGACGGCCCTGATGTAGGCTCTCTTTCCCTAGGATTTCAGCAAGTGTGATAATTCTAGAGAGACCACGTGTTCCTATTTCTGATTCAGAAGATATTGTCACCCTTCTAAGAAGAGAGATTTCTCTCTCTGATTCACAGATTGTTCACAATAGTAAAATTGAGGCATAAAATCTGAAGGTAAAATGTAACATAAAATCTGGAAGCAGAGTCTGGGTTGCTGTCTGGTTCAGCCCCACAGCCATCAGGTTACAACTTCTACGTGTTCGCATTCTAAGAAAACAGAGTCAGGAACTCAAAGTACTGTCTCATCTTGTCAAGGTTTCAGTCACGGCCAATGCGTATCCTTTTGGATTTTTTGACTTTCGATATACTGATATCAAAAAGATATCAATGTTGATATCTGCCCAATGATATTTTTGGACAGAGACCCTGCAATGTGACTTGGAAAATACCAGTTTATCCAGAAAGTTTAGAAAATACAGATAGTGAAAAAAATATGCAATATACTAATCAAAGATAACTACGGCTAAGTCTTCTTGCACGTCCTTCTCGGCGTTTTCTAACACACACCCCCATCACCCCGTCCACTACAAAGCCTGCTATAAGCCACCATAATTTCACCTGGCTTTTCTGCAAACTGCCTTTCTGATTGTGTATAAATGAATCTCACCCACCACCCTGGCCAGAGCTGTTCCTCCAAGGGATGAAAACAGACGGCT
Source organism: Equus quagga (assembly GCF_021613505.1). NCBI lineage: Eukaryota > Metazoa > Chordata > Mammalia > Perissodactyla > Equidae > Equus > Equus quagga. Next base: position 304,575 of record NC_060274.1, read on the forward strand.
GTTTGGAAAGATAGAGGAGTGGACTGGAAGGAAGAGAGTGCGTTTAGTGACTGTATGTTTCAAAATGTTTTAGAAAACCCCAATGGGACTGTGAGCAACATATCAGTTGAGATTCCTTTGATCCTGAATGACAGAAAACCTAATTCAACTGGACCAGAGCAGGAACAGAATTTATTAGCTTACCGAATTAAACGCCCAGAACTGAGGCTCGAGTCCGGCAGGGCTTGATCAAGTGGTTGGAGTGAACGGTTTCTCTTCATCTCCTCGCTCTGCTGTCTGAGTGGCGGGCTGCATCGTCCTGGTCCTCCACCAAGTGTGGCAGCACAGTGACCTCGCTGTCACGCATACCGTTCAGGGTGAGAGAGAGGGTCTGAATGAGCGGCTCCTTCTGAAGAAAAAGGAAGCTCCTGTCATAGAGGCCTCAGGACACTTTCTCATTTTCTGCAATTGGGTACAGGGCCCGCCCCTGCGGCCAGTTGGAATGGACATGCCGCCGAGCGGCTCAAGTAAGTCGAGAGACAGAGGAGTCAATCTGTCCAAACCACATGGCTGGAAATGGGAAAGAGGGGGTTCTCAAAAACGAATTTGGGCGATATTCCTAGAAAAAAAAAAAGGAGTGAATGCTGGACAGCAAACATCTTGTTTTGAGCTCTTTTTCCATTTTTAATTTTTATTTAGTGCTACATCATGGACAACTTTGTGTGGACAAGCACACTTCTGGAGAATTATTTTCAACAGGTGCACGGCATCTCGGTCTATTTATCAAAGCATATTCGAGGTACCCTGCTTGTTATTTAAATTGTTTGCACTTGTTGATACGACATAAGGAGCTGCCGTGCATATCCCTTTGCTCAGTACTTCTGTTTATTCATTTTGCAAATTTTTATTCAGTAGCTACCATGAGTCAGCCATGCTTCCAGGCACTGGGAAGGCATTAGTGAGTGTCCCCTCCGGTTGTTTATGTTTTAATTGGCAGTAACAGTAAACAAAGTATGGTCCTCCCTGGGTTTCCAAGGGGATTGGTTCCAGGATCCCTGCAGATGCTAAAGCCGGCGGACGCTCAAGTCCTGTGTATAAAGTGGTGTAGCATTTACATCTAACCTGCGCACCCGCCGTGTGCCTCACATCGTCTCTGAGTTACTTATAACACCCAGTGCAGTGTAAACGCTGTGTAAATAGTGGTTGCGCTGGATTGTTAGGGAATAACGACAAGAAACAAAGTCCATACATGTTCAGTACAGAGCCAACCATCCTAGGCCTTTCTGTCCCGGTTCCGTCCTGGCTGGTGATTCCCCAGACGCAGAACCGTGTGTCAGAGGTGATCAGAGCTGAGGAGGAAACAGAGCAGAGAAGGGGCTAGTGGGAGCTGGGGCAGGCGAACTTCTGGTCTTCTCTTCCTCTTCCCATGCGCTATTAGCACCCACCCCACTTTGGAGAACGTTGGCCTCACCCATTACAAGCACCTTGCGGGCAGGTGGGACGCTGCTTCTACTCCCACGTACCCCATGAAGACAGAGAGTCCGTGCTGGGCGATGCAGTGACACCGCAGCCAGCACTGGGCTGGGAGCCGTGTGGACACCTTTCTTCTGTCTTTCTACGGACGGGAAGCCCAGGCCAGCACACTCTTGGCTCTCCGGCTGGGTTGGGGGGCCAGGTACTTGTAAGACAGGCTCGTGTTAGTCAGACTCAAGACTTCACATGCTTCCTTCAGCAGAAAGTGGAACCACTCTGATGATTCAAACAGGGAATTTAACTAGCGAGTCAGTTATGGAGGAGTGGGAAGGCTGACAGAGCAAAAGAGGGGGTCGAAAATAACCCAGAGTTTAAGAGCTGAAAGAAGCCACTTGGGTGAATGGCCAGAACTAAGGCCAGCAGAGCTCTTGAGCTGGGGCTCGGACCCCGGTCAAAGCTGTGCGACTTGTGCTGGGAGCAGAAACAGAGCAACACCGGCAGAAAGGAAAACAAGAGGAGTCCCTGGTCTCCTGCTCCCAGCTTTCAGACTCCCTCCAGGAAAAGCTTCTATTTCTTTTTCCTTCTGTAACTTATCTCTAGGCCACAGTTGACCTTAATAATTTCCTTTTTTTAAGAGGAATTGAATAATTGATGGAATACATGCATCATAGAGTACTGTGTATCCACAAAAAAGTTGACATTGAGGGATTGCCCACTAGGTTCATTGAATGAGAAAAGCAGGATTCAGAAAAGTGATGAAATGATTGCATAATTGTTAAATAATGACACACACAAAAGGCCGACTATAGCTCAGCACCTATATTGGTGTGTGATTATATGAGCATGGAAAAATACTGAAGGATGAAGGATAGATACAGATTTTATAGTGCAGGTCTGCTGGTGATGAATTCTTTCATCCTTTGTATGTCTAAAAAAGTCTTTATTTTGCCTTTGCTTTTGAAAGATGTTCTTGCCGGCATGACTTCTAGGTTGGCAACGGCATTTCAGTTCTTCAAAGATGCCAATCCACTGTCTTCTGGCTTGCATTGTTCCTGACGAGAAGTTGGCTGTTAGTCTTACCTTTGTTCCTCTGGACATTATGGGTCTTTCTTGAGTGCTTTTAAGATTTTCTCTTTATAATTGGTTTTAAGCAGTTTATGATGTGCAGTGGTGTAGTTCGTTCATATTTCTTGTGTTGAGTGGATTTGTCGGCGATATGTTGAGAGGATGTGTTGAGGGGATGTGTTGAGTTCCATGAATCTGTGGCTTATAGTTTTCACGAGATTTGGGAAGCTTTTATATGCCTCACTGATGCTCTATTCACTTTTTCAAATTCATAGACTGTATTTTTTGAACAATTTTAGATTTACAGGAAAATTGAGCAGATGGTACAGAAAGTTCCCATATTACTACCCCCTCCACCACCCACCACATACTCAATTCCCCCCATTATTAGCATCTGGAATTAGGATGGAACGTTTGTTACAAGTAATGGAGCTATAACGATACATTATTATTAACTAAAGTCCATAATTTACTTTAAGGTTCATTCTTTGTGTGGTACATTCTAGAGGTTTTGATTCTTTCATTACGTCATGTGTCCACCATTATAGTGTCACGCAGAATGGATTCACTGCCCTGAAAATCCTCCGTGCTCTGCCTCTTCATCCCTCCCTCTCCCTCTGACTCCTGCCAACCATTGAACTTTCCAATGTCTCTACAATTTTGCCTTTTCCAGGAAGTCATATAGACGGAATCATCCAGTAGTAGCCTTTACAGAATGGCTTCTTTCACTTAGTGTTATGCATGTCAACTTCCTTCATGTCTTTTTGTGGCTCAATAGCTCATTTATTTTCATTGCTGAATAATATTCCGTTGTCTGGATGGCTCACAGTTTGTTTATCCATTCATTGATTGAAGGACATCTTGGTTGCTTCCAGTTTGGGGTAATTATGAATAAAGCTGCTATACACATCTGTGTGCAGGTTTTTGTGTGGACATAGCTTTCAGCTCCATTGGGTTAATACTGGATCATACGGTAAGACCACGTTTAGCTTTGTAAGAAACTTCTGGACTGTCTTCCAACTTGGCTGCTCCATTTTGCATCCCCACCAGCAGAGAATGAGAATTCCTGTTGCTACACATTCTTGCCAGCATTTAGTGTTGTCAATTTTTAAAAACTTTTTAGCCATTCTAATAAGTGTCTAGTGGTATTTTATTGTTGCTTTAATTCGCAGTTCCTTAGTGACATATGATGTTGAGCATCTTTTCATACACTTATTTGACATCTCTATATATCTTCTTTGGTGAAGTGTGTGTTCAGATCTTTTGCCTAGTTTTTAATTGGGTTGTGTGTTTCTTATTATTGGGTTTTAAGAGTTCTTTGAATATTTTACATACAAGTTCTTTACCAGATGTGTGTTTTGCAATTATTTTTTCCATGGCCTGACTTTTTATTCTGTCTTTCACAGAGCAGAGGTTTTTAGTTTTAATAAAGTTCAACTTAATTTTTTCTTTCATAGATTCTACTTTTGGTGATGTTTCTAAAAACTCATTGCCAAGCCCAAGGTCCACCTAGATTTCCTCCTATCTTATCTTCTAGAAGTTGTATAGTTTCATTTTTACATTTAGATCTATAATCCACTTTGAGTTAATTTTGTTAAAGGTGTAAGGCCCTGTGTCCAGATTCATTTTTGCACAATAGTTTCCTTTTTCTACTTTTCTCTCAATGTTCCATTCGCCCTCATCTAGCACCTCCTCTTAAGGGGTTCGTTTTTTTCTTTTTTGCTGAGGAAGATTTCCCCTGAGCTAACATCTGCTGCCAACCTTCCTCTTTTTGTATGTGAACTTCCACCATAGCATGGTCATTGACAGAGGAGTGGCATATGTCTGTGCCCAGGAACTGAACCTGGGCCGCTGAAGTGGACTGCACTGAACTTAACCATTAGACACCAGTGCTGGCCCCTCTTATGGGATTATTTACATGGTGAGGTGACCAAACATTCTTTTCTGAGGAGTCCAAATCTTCAGTGATTCTGCCTTCATTGCATTGATTAATTTTCCATTAGCCTTTACTATTGGGCAGGGAAAGTCCCCTGGGCTCCAAACATAGGCTGGTCTCCTCCCGCGGCAGCCCCATTTCCCTCTTGCAACTAGGATCGGTCACGCCAGCCCACACAGTAACTCCTTTCTTTGCCTATTGATTCAATAGCACAAGGAACATAAAATGACCAGGTGGCAGTTTCAACTTTTAAATCATTAGAACAATTATTGTCTTCTTTTGAGAACTTTTGAGAACTTTAGACTAGCACAGTGCAAAGGTAAGGGGACAGACAGCAAAACCTTCACCCGGGTTATTAAGTGCAATAGTGAGAGAAGCCACATTCAGTCCATCCTTCGGTTTCTGGACTCTGGCTGTGGGAGGGACGGCACCATGTATTGGCTGCTGGTTCAAAGATTACACTATGTCCTATAAGAGGGTATTCAAAATATTTATTGGATGTTTTCAACTGAGTAGGGCTGGTTAGGCCATCATTCAGTACAGCAGACGCCTCTGGGTGCTGGGTATGAGGGGAGACACCACGCTTGGTACCCGGGCAGGGCAGGTGTGTGTGCGGGGCTCCACGTGTGTGTTCATGCCTGTTTCAGAAGGGGAGAGACCAAGTCTGGGCACGATTAAAGTCAGCTCCAGCCACCCAGAACACTCTGAGTCTCCCCACCCCAAGACTTTTTGGAGGTCATTCTGAGTAAGTGACTTCCCTTGACAGTTTTAAAGTGGAGATTGGTTTTGAAGTGGAAGGCAGTGCAGGTGGCTGCTCAGAGCAGAAAGAACCTGGTGGCTCATCTCCGGGTGTGAACCCATTCTGTCAAATGTTCCCGCATGGAGAGCCTTCCGTGAGGAGCAGGACCTGGTGGCTGTCCTGCCCACAGGCACGCGTGTCACCCGCCAGGACCCCGTTCAGCTGGGATGCAGTTTCTCTTGCAAGGATGCTGCCTCTGGGAACCTGTGCTGGAGCCTCAGATTCATTCCCTGGTCCCTTCCTGTCCCCTTCTGCTGCCTCAAGCCCAAGAAACCGCTCTCCTCCTTCTGCTTTGCTCTGAGACTTTTCAGCCAGAAAAGTCAGCTGACGCAGCAAGAAATACTCTGCGGTTTTGTAGTTGGATTTTTTTCAGGCTGTGCTGTTTTCCATGGCTCCAGGGCATGCGTGTGAATACGTTCATATGAGGACATGCATACACATACATGCATGCACTCAACACACATGTGCACACACAGGCTTGCAAAAGCATGTACACACGCAGCCCACACACTCACACACACACGCTCATACACACACATGCAGATGCACGTGCACACATGCGCGCACACACACACACACACAAGTCAGGTTTCTGGGTCCCAGAATGCCTTGCCCTGCTATGCCCTGGCTCCTGGACCTCACAGGATACTGAGGGTGTGTGAGATGCACAAGCTCATTTCTCAACCTTTGAAGAGTTTTAGTGGAAAAAGGAAAAACAAATGTCCGCCCCACCCCCAAATCCAGTTGAAGGTTCAATTTCCCCAATTTCTTCCCTAATCTTCTTCCAACTTCTCAAAAAGAGAGCTTGGTCTAATTTTATAGAATGTCCCCTCCTTTAAGTACTGGACGTACAAATGCCCATCCCCATTAGAGGGAGGGGACAAGCCCAGAGGAAGAGCCCAGATGTGGGTCAGAAGTGACTTTAAGACAATTTGGCACCAATGTTTTCCAGGGCTCCCCATGTCAGCCCAGGTCGGGGTCCTGACCACGTGGCCTTTGATGGCAGCGAGCAGCAGGGCCTGAAAGCAGCCAAGAACCACCCATGGGCTGTGCTGGGCAAGACCAGACATGCCCGGCCCCAGCCCTCACTTCGGGCCCTTGAGGAAATCCTACTCGCGTGGAGGCGGTGGGCCCGGACCACGGATGGATGCAGGCCAGCAGCAGATCGCCAGGATATGCTCCACAGGGAAGGTGTGAGCACAAGACACTCCTCTCCAGGTCATGTGGAAATGGTGCCGACAAGCAACACACACGACACCCTGACTCAAAGGGGTAAACAACCGGAAGATGATTCAATTCTATTCTTTGGTTTGTGAGCAAAGAAACCGACTCTGGCAATTTACAGAAAGATAGATAGTAAGGCTAGGAAGAGCGCCAGGAATTCAGGAGAAGTTTTGAAAACAGGCAGGAAGCACGACAGCCCTGGGTTGGGGCCAGGAGCCGGCGGCGGGGCTGGGGGGCCAGCAGCAAGGAAGGTGGTTCACGACGTTCCCGGGGGTCTGCCAGCCATTTCTTGGGCCTTTAGGTCATTGACCAAGGGGCAGAGAGCTGAGGGGTGGCAGACGGGCCAGCTCGGCCCCTGCTCCTCGCTCCTGATGGTGAGAAGGCCGGCTGAGGGTTACTCAGTTCCCCTCCCAGCCAGGTGATGGGACCTCTTGATATGCTGTTGACTTCTGTTCTGGAGGAGAAAGGACTCAGACAACAGTGCTGGTGGCTCCAGGCGTTCTGAGGTCCCCACTCCGGCCTCTGGGCAGAGAGGAGAGGGAGCCGTGTATTTGAGTCCCATCTGTAACTGCTTCCCAAGGGCAGGCATTTCTTTTAGGTCTTGGGCTTGTGTCTTCAGCTGCTTTGAAGGAGACTCGCTCCAGGCAGAGCCATGGGGACTCCACGGAAGGCAGCGTCTCAGCAGATCAATGTGAGGCTGGGCCCCTCAAACGCCTGGTTGAGAACCAAACCTCAGGACACGCAACATTGTTGTGTCCGCGGTTTTGGTCCAGCCTTCTCACCTGGGTGCCTAAGGCTCCTTCCCAGGGGAAAGAGACACCTCGGGACCTTAAGGTTTCAGGGGAAGGCAGGAGGCAGAGTGTCTGCAGGATGTCCCGGTCTTGGCAGCCGGGCAGCCCCTCAGGAGGGTGGATGGCGACCAGCAGACCCTCAGAAGCGGCCCCTCCGTGCCTGGCTCCTGTGCCGATTCCTCTTTGCTTTCTGTTCTCTCTGTGTGTCTTTTGGCTTCTGTTCCTGCTGCCAGCTGCTCAGCTCTTTCTGTCTGCCTCAGGTTCCAACTCCTGCAGAGAAGCTGGCTGTCCTCTTAGTCCCCATCAGCCCCCTGGGCGTCTGCCTCTCGGGCCAAGGGAGGATTCAAAGGCAGTCTGCCCTTGAACTGGGAGGGACTTACAGAGGGAGGTGAGCACCACGGGCTCCTGCCTGCAGCCTGGTGATGTCCAGGCCACAGCGCCGAGGGCAGGGAGCTGGGATGACAGTGAGGGGAGGAAGGCAGACAGAGAGAGACAAGGAGAGACAGAGAGAGAGAGACAGGGAGCGACAGACAGAGAGACAGAGAGAGAGAGACAGACAGAGACAGACAGAGACAGAGAGAGACAGAGACAGAAAGAATCAGAGAGACAGAGAAAGACAGAGACAGAGAGACAGACACAGAGAGAGACAGAGACAGAGAAAGTCAGAGACAGAGATAGAAAGAGTCAGAGAGGGAGACAGAGACAGAGACAGAGAAACAGAGACAGAGAGACAGAGAGACACAGAGACACAGGGAGAGGAGGGAGGCAGAGACAGAGATGCAGGGAGGGAGGGGAGAGGAGAGACAACCAACCCTCGCTGGAGGTAACCCAGCCCCCTCAGCCTCATCTGACGCGACCCCCTGAAGGGAACATGTGCCCCTCGTTTCTTGGATGAGCACAATGAGCCTCAGGGAGATTCGGGAGCGCGTCTGGGTTTGCTCGGCTTGTCTGACTCCAGACCCCTGAGTCTCCTTGTTCTTGGAGAAGTTGTGGGGGATCTAAAAGGAAGAGAGTGAGCAAGTGGAACCCTGCTGGGTTTGCGTCGTGGCCGAGGCCAGTTTGCCAAAGCGGAGGAGGAGGGAAGCCTGGTCCAGACGTGGAAGGAGGCTGATGCTCCTAATCAATTAGAAGTCGCCTGGCAAACGTGAATCAGGCCATGACGGCAAATAGGATAATCCGCTTGAAGAGGGGAGAGAAGGCAGCTGTGGGGAGAGAACACGGGGTCTGTACTGATGAACACAGTGGGGGCTGGCGGGGGAGGCGGGTGCCGCGGCTCGCTGGTGTGGAAGATTCCCTAAGTGGGTTTCACGGAGGCCTGGCTGGGGATCGCAAGCGGGCAGCCTCCGCAGCTGGGCGGCAGGAGACTCAGCCCATTAGCGGAGGGCGGTTGGGGAGGAGGAGGCCTGTAAACGGAGGAGAAACGGAGGAGGGCGGGGAAGGTGAGCCAGGGGCTTCACAGGGCTATGCGAGGGGCTCCAGGGCTGGGCTCCAGGCTCAGGAACCCAGCAGGGATGGCCGGCCGCTTCCTGGAGTGCCCCGGCCCCTGTTAACGCAACAGAGCACCACACGGTGGGCCAGGAGGCCTCTCCTCCAGGTCTGTGTCCAGAGGAGCTGCCCGGGCCTGCCTGACCATCAGCTTCTGAGGGTGGGAGGGGTGCGGGAGGGGAACACTTCAGGGAGCTGCTCTGCAGAGTGCAGCTTCGATATCAGACCTGCACCCACTTCTGAGGTTGGTAAAGGAGGAAAGAAGAACCCAGGAGAGAAGGAATTATAAGCAAACAGCTGGATGGCAGAAACCAATGGAAACTTAACATGACCTTGCTTTTTAACAGTTGTCACGTGCTCCCTGTAGGATGGAATACGCTGAAATATAGTGTCAAGCACTTGCTATTTTCTGGTTTTAGTCTCAGAGGAGTCCCTGGAGGTGTCGCTGTGGCAATGCTCTGTAACAGACCGCCCAGTGCTGGGTGACGTACAACAGGAGCATGGTTGCTCACTCCGGGTCTGTGGGGGCTTCGGGCAGCCCTGTGTCAGGCTGCAGGTAGAATTCCACGGGATCATCTGTGGACCATGCAAGTTCTCACAGGGTGACGGTTGGGGAGCTCGGAGCAGAAACGCGCAATGCTCTTCTGGCCTGGCTCGGACACGGCATGCTTTCACTGACCTGAGCAAGTCAGCACCCAGCCCAGCATCCATGTCCTTGTGTCTAGAGCTGCCGCTGGGGGAAGCTCAGGAGGGAAGCAGCAGCTGCAGGTGACTCGTGACTCCAGCAGAGATGCAGCCTTGAGGGCGGCAGGTGGGGCCGTCAGCGAGGAAAGGGGGAATATGGCTCTAGTCGGGTCTGAAAGGCTGTGTTAGGCCTTCTCGAAGCTCTGAGACAGAAGGAACCATCTAGACTAGCAAACCCAGGGCTCTGGGACAGAGTGGGAGTCCCAGAAAAACTGGACCCCTGAACGGAGAAGCAGGTGCAACCTTAGGATTCACCTGCCGGCCCGGCCAGGAAGCAGAGCAGGTGAGGAGAACGGCTTTGCAGGTGCAGGTCACAGAGCAGCCTCCAGAATCCACGCACAGACAAACACACAAGGTTCGGTGTGCACGTCAGGTAGGATTTTCTACTGGTTTTATTTCTTAAAATAATTGTGGAAAGAAAGAGTGCCCTGTATTCAGATATTTCCAGGAGTTCTGGGAAAGAGGGGGGTGAACATGCTCTTGGCAAGATCATGGAAGTGACTAGACCCTTCTGATCTCTGAAAGTGCTCTTGGCTGGACCGCCACTCGGCCGGAGCACCGAGTGGGCTGCTGGGTTAGGCCGAGAGGTGCCAACTGAGATGCCCCAGGGCGAGGCAGGAGCCTAAGCGGGGTAGGGTAGCTGTGAGTGGAAGCTCAGGCCTGATCTTGAGGATTAGAACTCGAGACCCCTGCAGACCAAGCAGACCTCAAGAGCGTCGGCAGTGGCGTCTGGACAAGCGCTGCCTCCCAGGACTCTGAACAACAAGGTGATCCTCCGGCAATGTTGGGCCCCTGGCCAAATGACCCCAGAGCATCAGCATGCGGTGACTAGACACAGCTTTTCCCAACCCAGCAGGGAGCCCTGAGGGCAAAGTCTAAACACGCTGGGCCACACGCAGTGCTCTTTGTGGCTGGTCCAGTGTCTTCTGGCTGCCCTCCTCTGTGTGGGCGCTGGTGTGTACACACATGTGTGCCTGTGTGTGTCACTTACAGACTGTGAAAGAGCACAGACTTTGGGTCAGACAGACCTGGGCTTGGCTTCTGCCTTGGAATCCTGGCCCCACCACTTGTTAGCCATATGATTTTGGGCCAAATAGCCTCTCCAACCTCAAAGGATTCACCAGCACACGCCTGTCCAGGCGCAGAGAGAATCTCAGAATTTCCCTAGGGAACTGGGAGGACACTGTTGGGTCTCCAAGATGCCCCAAGAGGTGGCACTCTCCTCTCTATCCAGGTTTTAAATGAGATGAGATGCCCCCTGGGTCCCTGAGGCCACGGAGGGCTTCACACCAGCTCCAGGACGCCTTCCTGCCGGCACCTCCAGCCGCGGTTACCTCCAAGCTCCTCAGTTACAGGTGGTGGGACTCAGCTCCTGCCCCAGGAACCCTCATTTCTGGAGGGACCCTACAGAACAAATGACACAAAAGAAGTAAAATGCCAGACAAGCTGACTGTTCAGGACTCGCCAGCTTCCCCAGTGCCACCCAGGAAGATGTATGGAGTCGGCACCCAGCAGGAGGGCGCTGGAGGGCGGCATGTAGACTGTCCAGGCACGCTGAGCTCACCAGTAACGCCCTGCTCCTCGTGCACCACGAGCTCCCCACTGCACACCTGGTCACCTATTCCAGCCTCACACCTGGGACAAACCCTGGCCCAGGTGACCCGCAGGGCTGGGCTCTCAGCTCACCTCTAGCATTTTCTCTTTCTTTGGCCGCACCACCGACTTTGTTTCAAACCTCAGCTACAGTTGGGGGCTGACTTGTGAGACCCTGCCCGACAGAAGGGTGGGTACGAGGTGAATCTGAGGCTCTTGACATTCCTGCCAGCTGTGCTGGAGTGTCCCAGAGCACCCAGGAGGTGTCTGGTCGCCACACCAGCCTCCCCTGAACCCTTCTGGATGGAATGAGGGGCCAAAGAGAATTGTTCTGTGCCTTTTTTTGCCATCCTAGGCACCTGGCCGTTGATCAGCAAGATGGATTTGCTCAGCTCCTGGCTGCGTTAAGGAGAAGGAGAAAGGAAAGTGAGGGCCAGGTGCTGAGGCTGAGCCGGGGGAGGACCTGCCTCCACACGGCACCTTGCTGTTGAGGCTGCCTCTTCCGCTCGCTGGCTGGTGAAGACTAGAGAGGACCTGGCTCCCCAGAGACGGCCCCAATCATCCTCACCGGGGATCTCGGAATTTATTCAGACGCAATCATTTGAGAAGAGAAAAGAAAAAACAAAACAGTTAAGCTGAAACAATTGGAAGGTGAAAGAAAAAACCCAAAGCCGAATCTCTACTTTTCTTTTTCTCGGGTTGTCAACATGGGTCTTTTCCCTACCACCTAGTGAAAAACCATGAGAAAGACTTCTCTAAATTATGAGGCTCTGTGGCCAAACCCACATGTTATTTAACATATGAAGCACCACGTGGAGTCAGTCCCCGTGGTGTGCGTGTCATGACCATAATTAACATTTGCATCACGCCTGACAACGTTCAAGGACTTTTGCATAGATTTTCCTTCAATTCCGTAATAACATTTGCAGTAAAGGTGGTTGAAATGATCATTTACCTTTTTTAAACCAGGAAACTGAGGGGGCTCGTGACTTGTCAAGGCCACTTCAAGGAACATCAAGACATCTGGGGAGACACTGAATTCTTACAGAAATAACCCATGGAGAGAAAAGGCACAATTAGGATGTGGTTGGGTGAATGGAGGGCTCTACACCGTCCACAAGGACTGCATGGAAGATAAACTCCAGGGCAAGAGGCATGGGGTCAACCACTGTCATTCACTGGGGCTCCGCCCGAGCTGGGCCTGGGCTCGACCGCTGTCATCGCCCTGTGAGTGAGGCACTGAGTCCCTGTTTTGGAAGAGATCATCAAGGATCAGAGAAGTTAAGGAGCTTGTCCAATGTCACACAGCTACTGCCTGTTCATGCCAAGGCCCTGTGCTTTCCCCCAGGCCCCTCTCTCAAGGGCCAGAGTGTGAGTGAGGGTCACAGCCCAGCTCGATAAGTTTGTAAAGCTTTGGAACCGAGGGCCTTCGGGTTCCCCTTGCCCCTTCATCTTTGTCCTATTTTCCTGGCTGGCGGGTTGGGAAGCGGATCCCTGAACTCCCTGATCTCCTGCCCACATCTTGGGCCTGAATTGCCAAAGAGCATCGGCATTTGGTCAAGCCGTCTCTATTGGCAGGAGGTGGTCATCCCGTCAGCCCCCTCTGAGCCCCTCCAGAGAGAACGCAGCACCACAGGCAGTCTCCTTCTGTGTCTGCTCTGGGGTCTTCTTGCAGGCGGGAGCAGCACAGGAAGAAAGAAAAGAGGAAGCAGCTTCATAGTTAAGGTTTCTATTCATAACAAAGTTCTCCCCAAAAGAAGGAAGGGGGAACTGGATAGCTCTGGGAACCAGCAACACGATAGGGAACTTTTTCACCTGTATAGACCACCTGTTTGAATCTGGCTCGCCAGGCACAGGGACCAAAGGCTGCTGCCGCCTAACAGCTGCTGGGTCGGGATACGAAACAAGTGGTGGTCTCGTTCTAGTCAGGGGGACAGCTGTGTCCTGGTCACAGCCCTCTCTCTCGGACAGCACCTCTGCTGACGGAATCAGTCCAGGGACCCACGTCCAGGCGGACACCTTCCCGCTCGCTGATTCTTCCATTTATTTGTTGCATGAGCAGTTATTGAGCACCTGTGAGCAAAGTACTGAGCTGGGCACCACGGGGGTGGGTGAGACAGGGTCAGTCTCTGCCCAGAAGGATTTGGCCTCCTCAGCCCAGGACTGGGGCTGCAGGACTCATGGAGAGCCCCCGATGCACTCAGTGCCACCCATGTGGGAACTGGCCCAGCGTGGGGGCCCACTGTCCCCTCCCACCTGTGGAGCGGAGGCCAGCCCAGGCCCAGGAGCACAGCAGGGGTGCGTTGACAGCTGACGCCTGTGGTGCACGACCCCTAGACGCTTTGTGTACATTGGCCTTATCCATGACTGAAGATGGACATATTTGAAAGCTCTGTCGATGTGACTTTCAAAGCGCCAAGACTATCTTTGATGAGCCAACATATAAGAGTAAGCCGTGTAGCCATAAGTCAGGCCTTAGAAAAACTGTGAGAAACAACCAGTCTTGTGCACATGTTTTCCACGTTGGCCAATTTTGAATAGAAAATCGTCTAGAAAAGGGAGAATTTTCTATTGACAACCCTCTCACTAGTTTATGGCACATGCCAGCTACTATTGGGACACTTCATGTAGACAAAAATCGAATTGTTCCTGAAGTGGTATTTTTATAGGATGTGGGCTACAGGGCCCAGGTGGAACACAGTCACCTGCAATTTTCTCATTCTGGGAAAACAGCTTAAAGATTGAGCCTGAAGCATCTACACACACCCGGGCTGCAGGTATCCACGGCCCCAGCTCTCAGACGTTACTGCAAACTTTGAAATTAACAGAAAGGACTGATAGTGCATCATCGAAGAGTTTCTGTAAATTATTGTCCCACGACAGAGGCTAAACCACAGGAGTTGTTGAATCAAGTGTCAAATTATTTACCCCACAAGCGTTTCTTGAGCACTGAGTGTTTGCATGCTGTCACAAGGGCAGCCGCCAGCCGCATGATCTGGGCCCTGTTTCAGATTCTTATGAGTGAACGTCCTCATTTCACATAGACCAGGGGCTGCAGCTACCGCCCACAGGGCCAAGTGAAGGGGAAAAGTCCAGGAAAACCGGCTGCTAAGGAAGTCCAGCTACTGGATGAAGTTTTCATGGGTCAGCGCAGCCACGGCGTCGACAGCCGTTCCCTCTTCTCTGTCTTTATCCTTCGAGTTCTGGCTCCTTCTGGCAAAGTGGTATTGGTCAGCCCCTGAACTCCAACGCCAGCTCGCAGCTCTAGGCCTGGCCGGACGGGCATTTCAGGGAAGCAGAGGGGGGCGGGGAGGACAGTGCCTTCTGGGGCCTCTGGAGACCCCGGGTCAGTTGTGGACAGCAGGATTAGAGGCCTCAACCAAGGACCTGTGAAAAAAGGGCCCCTGGAATGCAAATTCCACAAAACCGCCTTATGTCCTGTAGGAGGGTGACCCCTTTTATCCTGTTACTCCTGGAGGCCACCTTTTGAAAGTTCAAACTCACCCACTTTTGCAGGCGAGGCTCCCAACTTGGTCCTCCTCCACGCCTTGGCTCCCAGCCCCAAGCAGGTGTGAATTCCTGTCCTCGGGTGGCAGGGGGACTGAGCAGGAGACAGGGAGGGGCCCGCTGCTTTGATCTCAGACACTCTTCAGGGTCACTTGTGAGCTGAGGGGGAAAAGGTGGAGAAGGCCATTTCTCAGCCAAGTGTTGATGGCTGGGTTCCATTGAACCTTCAGTTCATAGAGGCAGAGAGGGAGCCCGCCCCGAGCACAGAGGGGCTGCAGGGGCTGGGTATGAATGGGGTGGGGGCCATTTGATGCTTGTATATTCGCCTAGTCCAGCTTTGATTTCCAACCGTTCATGGGCTCCAATGAACAGATTTAGGGCTCTGTGAGGAGAGGAACCTCAAAACCTCATTCGGTCCAGGGTCCAGCCCTCTGCCCCCAGGCAAGACCTCACCCAGAAGCATCTAGGACAGAGGGCAGCCCTGGGAGGGGAGGCCAGCTGAGGAGGGGCAGCCCCGCTTGGCTGAGTGGCAGGGCTGGAGACCCTCCAGTGACCCAGCCTCACGTGGAGGGGAGTGTGCGCTGGCCCTTCTGTGTGCAGCCTGGGCCATGTGGGGTCTGCGCGACCCCTGTACTGGTGACAGACACGCCTGGAAGGCAGGCTGATGTGGCCAGCGTGACAACTACTTTGGGCCTGTAAGCAGAACTATGGGAGGTCTTCTCGCCTCTCATAGGTTTAAAAATAAATGATCTACTGTTGAAAAAGGGCCCCTTTTCCCTTATTCCCTGAAACCTTGTTCCAAGAGGCCGCCCGGGAGGCGCGCCCCCAGGGCCTTGCTGAGGATCCTTGGGACCTCCCCCTTACGCCCCTGCCTGCTCTCACTCCATCCCCCCAGGCTGAATCTTAACTCGATTCCACTTCTATAAAAATCTGGCATGCAGGGGGGGGGGAAATAATGTTTGATTGGTAGCTAGCCCAGCCCCCTCCTCCCTCACAAGGGACCCTCTTCCAGGAGCAAGTCTGAGCTCCAGTTGGGCCAGGGGAGGTGGGGGGCTGGGGGTTGCCAATATGTGTACCCCTCTAGGTCAGGCTGGCTGCCAAGGGCCTTGGTCACTGGGAGCTGAGTTTCTCCTTCAATCAGAGAAAACCCGTATGCAGAGGTGGTGAGATAATGACACACTTCACGTCCCCATCGGAAGCCAGGGAGAGCCACGTCTGTGATCCCAAGTAACATTTTGCAAAGCTAGTCTCTTCTTCCCGCCCCGTTCCTTTCCAGCCTTCCTCGTAAGATGAACCAGCTGACAGTGCACGGGGCCCCCTCTGCCTGTGGGTTGACGGTGCACGGGCCAGACTCCCATCTTCCTTCTCTGGCCCCATAAGCTGGACCCCAGTACTGCCACCGACTCCAAGCAGTGAGGGGCTCTGTCAGATCGGGGAACAGGCTTCAGCGGCAGATGGGAGAGGAGGGTCCGTGCCCGGTGGTGATGCTTTGCCTCGCTCACTGTCTGCAGGTGCTGGGCCTGAGCTGCCGTCCCTCGTGGGCATCTTTGAGGAGACCTGTGTCTTCGCCCCACTCCTCAGGCCCAGTGCTGCACAGGTGGCCCCAGAGCTTCCCCTGAGCAGGTGCACAGCAGAGGCCTGTGGATGGTGCTGAACCTGCCAGCTTTGTTTTGTTTATATTACTTATTTGACACTCAAAATATACATAAGGAGATCAAACCTGTCTGCATCACACAAGCCGGGTTGTGGTCCATGGCTGTGGAGGCCCAACCGAGGCCGGGACGTGGAGGCTGTGGAAGGACGCAGCTGAGGGGCCGGGTCGGGATCTACAGCCTGAAACCTGGGCTCTGCTTGGAGCTGTGCATGGCCCTCTGCTTGTGTTCAGTGCTGACAACCAACCTGATGGATTCACTGATTCTGCCCTCCTCAGGGGGCAGTGTGCATGTGTGCACGTGTGTGGGCATGAGTGTGCACGTGTGTGATGGTGTGGGTGTGAGTGTGCACGTGTGTGATGGTGTGGGCATGAGAGTGCACATGTGATGGTGTGGGTGTGAGAGTGCATGTGTGTGGTGGTGTGGGTGTGAGAGTGCATGTGTGTGGTGGTGTGGGCATGAGTGTGCACATGTGATGGTGTGGGTGTGAGTGTGCCTGTGTGGGTGTGAGGGTGCCTGTGGGGTGTGAATGTGCATATGTGCACCAGTGTGTAGACATGAGTGTGTGCATCTGTGTTCCCATGCACCATGTGAGTGTGAGTGCACACAAGCATGTTTGTGTGTCCGCATGTGGGCATACCCTGAGAGGCTGAGTAGGTGACTAAACTTTGGTACCGGGTCCGGTGTGGGCTGGTTAGCGCTTCTCCTCACCTCACGTGTGGCAACATTTGTGGCTTCCCACAGAGTTTGCTAGTGACACTGGACATGTGGGTCATTTAAAATTCCTTATATCTCGGGGAGGTGGTTTCTTCGCTCCTTTATATTTTTCTATTTTGGTAAAAAATGTGGCAAGCCTTCTCAGGTGTTGGGCATGTTGTGTCTCAGCGAGGGTGACACCGACACTGGCACACTCATGTGTGACAATCCGTGGAGCTACGCACTTCATTGCCTGTATGTTACACCATAATAAACAGTATTTTTAAAAGATGCAACAAAGAAACCCGAAAAACAAAGCGCAAGTCTGTGGATCTTTAAGTGACGTCTCTCCGTGAGCCTGTCTCCTGAGGGCCTGCTTCTAGACTCCAGAAGTCTTATCACTGAACGTTTTAACGAGTTATCAAAATTCTCTGAGCTATTTAAAGGTGCCGTGGTTTGGATTTCTTTTCTCGGGAGATTTCTGAGACCCTTCTCTGCACCTCTCCTGGTTTCCTCACTGGAAACGCCCTGTCCTGAGGGCCTGACGGAGAACTCCAGACTTTCTCTGCGATGGCGCCCTGCAGGCAGTGGTGGCTGCCCTCACACCCTCCCTGCTCAAAGCTCCTAGGCCTCCCCTCGGGGAATCAGGGCCTCGGCATGGGGGCTGCCAGAGTCCGGGGCTTCTCGTGGGGCCTCCCTGCTGGCTCATGGGTTCCAGCTCGTCTTCCGCGGCCCAGGCTGACCTGCCCCCTCACCAGGGGTGGCCAGTCCTGAGTGGACGCAGGCCCAGCACTCCCAGCCTCAGTTCTGGTCTGAAGACTTGCCTGCTTCCGGAGCTGTCGTCAGAGCGGGCGCTCTCAAGTCTTTCTCCTTAGGGGACCCAGTGCTCTGTGATTCTGCGCACAAAGTGGGGGCAGGCGTCAGCAGTGCCCCTGCCTGGCCCTTTAGCATGTGCGGTGTGCACAGCTGGCTCCAAGACCCCAGAGGCACGTGATGCCCATGAAGCCAGCACCTGGGACAGCCCATGGGGCATGTGTCCAAGCACATCTGCTTCTCCCAGGAGCCTCGGTGCCCTGGATGACCCACTCTGTGCCTGGGGGGAGGGGCAGGGGGCGCGAGTTTGGGTGACGACCCCCACGGCTGAGCTGCTCTGCAGACCTCCATCCTGCAGGTACCCCCAGTCCCTTTAGGCCTTGCACGGCCCGCACGGCCCACACGGCCCGCGCCTAGGGCACTGCCATGCTCTGGGGCCCCGGGCTCGCTCATCTGTGTCTGGGGAAAGTGTAGCCTCTTCGCCAGGCCCTCCTTTGAGTCCTCTAACTCCGCATGTCCGTGTCAGAGCCCTGGGCTCACACCTCCCAGCTGGGTCTCTCCCTCACTCTGTGTCCTCCCCGCCTCCCTCCCGATGCCCCACTCTCTGATCATTTTCTCTGCTTTCCAGATGGGAATGTTGCCCTAAATTCCTGATGTTGTCCTCTTTTTCCTTTTGGAGACTAAGAGGCACGATTCCTCAGGTTCCTCCCAGGCTTCAAGCCTGGCCCAGAGAGTCTTACTGTAATTTCTCAGACGTCTTGCTTCAGGAGGGTGTTGGTGACAAAGGAACGTGATCTGTCTGCGTGAAGGTCAGTGAGAAAGCAGGAAGGGGCCGCGCTCAGGACGTCTAGGGGGAAGCCCTGTGAGCTTGCTCAACTGAGCGGACGTGAATCATTTGCACAAGCGTCTCCACGAGAATTCCCCCCACACCGCCTTCCAGGTGTGCAGGGGGTGCTGCATATGCCGGGGAAATGGAAGGAGGGAGGAGGTGCCCTTTGGGCTGTTGACGGAGGGATGGGAGCCCCAGGGGTATTTCTGCACCCCGAGGAATCCCTTTGTTCACTTCCCCTGTCCTCCGGTCACCCCAGGGGAGCAGGTGTCAGCCAGGCATGATGGGAAGCAGGGGCAGGAGCTGGGGCACCGAGAAGGGCTCTGGGCAGGGCCTGGCTCCTGTGGTTCAGCAGGCGTTGCTGTGGGTTTTGGATTTCTTTAACTATAGAAGTTACACCAAAATGCAATTGCTCTATCATTCGTTCAATCCTTCAACAAATATTTATTGAGCACCTACTATGTGCTGGATATTATGCATTTATGTCATGCATTGTTTCTCTTAAAAAATAATGGAGTGTTTCTCAGGCTGGCTCTGGGCATCGTTGTTGCCGAACCCCCAGGCACGCCCGACTCCCGAGTCAGGTCTTGGCGTCAGCCAGAGCCCAGAGCCCTTGTGTCCAGGCCTCTGCTGTGCAGGCCCCGCCAGCTTGGTGGTTGAAGCAGCCAGCGGCAGCCCCTTCTGTGTGAGGAATTCATGCAAATTTCGTAGATTAAACTGTGCAGCGGCACTGTCAGCATCTCCTCGTCGCTTGCCATTTGGTACGAGGGATTTGTATGTATTTAACAGTTTTATATATTTAATAGCTATTTGTCTAAGCAGCTTAGCATAATCAACACTGCCAGCCGCATGGGCCCCTGTGTGCTCAGGGGAAGTCGAGGCTTCCATTTTCCTCGAATTTGCAGCTTCTAGATGCCCCCCTGCGGTCACAACCTGCCTCAGCCCCTGTGCCTGGGGGCGGGGCCTCAGCCTGGGCAGGATTTGGGGTTCCTCGGTTTTTCTACACTAATTCATTCATTTTTGCAAAAGCAGGAAAAAAAGAAGCCAGCTTCAACCATGGACTGCTACCAACATGATCAGGGCAAAGTGAATGGTTCTTCAGGGATCTGAAAACCACGCACAGTAGGGACACTGAGGTACGACCTTTCCGGCCGGCCGAGTCCTTGCCACTTGGCTCAGCAGAGGTGGGACCACAGGAGGGCATGTCGAGGAGCTTGCCTGTCTCCCCACCTCTTTACTCTTTCTGGCCTGGGGTGGATGAGAAAAGAGCTTTCTTCTTCCTGCACCTGCATCAGAGAATCAGCCTCCAGCCCCCTCGCCCCAGAGGACACACAGGGCTCATGGACGCTCTCAGCCCCCAACCTCTCACTGTTCCTCCCCTGCCTTCTGCCTCACACAAGCAACTCCAAGGGGCCGGGGAAGGTTCCGCCACTCCAGGACGTGGGGTCTCCGCATGTCACCGGTCTGAGGGAGGATTTCGGGGCAAGGGCCCACCCACTTCTCAGTAGTTTGCATCCAGGCCATCCGCTCCATCCATGCTCCACCCCTGGGCAGGCTGCCCACAAGTGATGCCCGGCTCCTGGCGCTCAGCGCTGGGCCCAGGGGTCTGCCCATCCCACCCGCTTCCCATCACTCAGAGCTGCCCACTAGGTGCTGCTCCCACTCTCTCTCCAGGGGAAGGTCTCCTCAGGGCCTGATCCCAGGGCGAGGGTGCGGGAGGGCAGGCCTGCGCTTACAGGAAGAGCTCCAGGATGAGAGGTGACCTCGGCCTGCTCCCCGTTGTCACAGACCAGAACTGAAGGCCAGACCTGCTGGGGTCCAGCCCTTGGGACGTCCTCACTCCCAGGGAGCTCAACCCAGACACATTGCCGTCCGCCATGCTTCACTGGCCGTCTGCTCAGAGCGTGGCCATCCTGGGATCGCAGAAGGAGCACAAATCGATCCAGGACCTTCTCTCTGTGTCTGAGGAACAGATGAGGCTGGTGGGAACCAGACAGACGCCTCTTGCCTACCGCGTACCAGGTCCCCCAACACTTCGGCTTTTTAGCTGATTTCTCCAGGGACAGGGCGCTAAGAACACAGGGGCACGGATCATCCCTCTACTCGCCCTGGTCACGAGGCAGAGCCGGGGCCCAGCGAGGCTGCGTCCTGGATCGTCTCAGGCGCTGGTCTGCTGTGGGATGAAAGGCTGGCTCTGAACTCGGGAGGAGAGTGAGGGGCCTGGGAGGGCACATGATCCATGGGCCAGGAGGCTGGGGCACCACCTGCCCCGTGGCAGCTTAGTGGAGGACGGTCGCCTGCACCTTACAGAGAGGGGATGCAGCAGCGGTACCCTTGCAGTTCTTCCCATCAAGGGGCCCACTGCCGAGTCCCGGGGAGCAGGTCCCAGTGAAAACATCCCCGGCTCCCTCGCTAGACCTTTCTGTGGCCTGGAACCTGGGCAAATATTTTGGTGCCATTTTCCTAAAGCTGAGATGCTTTTGGGGGCAAAAAGGAGATCCTTTCAAGGGAGTTCCCATAAGAATGCTCAGGCTGCTTTAGAGAAACAGGTTTGGGAGCCCGGAGAAGCCACTCCTTCCTGGCTGCAGGACCCTTCAGGCTCCTAGGTGGGTCAGGGGAGGAGAGAAGGATGCCTTGGACCTCACGCTGGGGAGCCTTCCCTTCTCCTCCTGAGGCACTAGTGTTGGGAGGTGGTCCAGCTTTCTCCGGGAAGAGTCGGAGCCCAGAAAGGACGCCCCCCCCATGGGGCTGAGAGGATTGCAAGGTGGGAGCCTCTTCTCTCAGAGCCTTTGAGGTGGGAGGTTATGGCAGCGAGGGTCATCACACTCAAACACTCATGCACACACACGTGCTCACACCCAGCAGCACACACTCATACCCATGCACCTGTCTCACTCACATTCACCCTCACACAGATGCATGCTCACACATTTGCACACTCAGGCACAGTCACAGGCTCTTACACACACACTCCCCCTTCATCCTCCCTATGGTCTTTGTCAACCTTTGGTGACGACGCTGTCAGAGCTGGATGGAAAACTGCTGCTTCCACGTGGGATGCCTCCGTGGATGGCCCCTTGCCGGCTTGCTTCTGACGACGTGGAGGGCTGGCTCTTTCCAGAACACACTCAGCCAGCCCTGGGCAGGCCCAGGGTCACCAGGGGCAGGGTCCTGCTGCTGGTTCAGAAGGGAGAGCCTGCAGGTCAGCGGCGTGGACATGAGGCTGGGAGCTCTGGCGCTTGCGGTAAGCATGGCCAGGCCTTGGTGGAGTGGAGCACAGATCAGAGGGTCCACAGCGTGTCCTGCGAGGGAACAGCCCTGGGGGCCCGCCAAGGCCCACACTGGGCACCTCCACCCGGCCTTTCGGATGGCAGGGCCCTGGGGCTCCAGCAGTGTCTGGCCTGGGCCTGTCCCCAATGCCCCCTCCCCGGGGCTCGTCTTCCCACAACCTTGGGAGTCGGCTCCCCCACTGCAGATCCTGCTCTCCCAGGCCTGGTTTCTTCTCGGGGCTCTGGGCTCTGACCTGTTCCCTGGGGAGGCTGTGGAAGCAGGGACGTCTGGGGCCCTTTGTGGCCACTGACTGAGCGGCCCTGCCTGCCTCAGAAAAACCTGGGTCCCTGCTGGGGTCTGTGGCTGACCCCCCAGGAGGGCTCGGGAAGCCCCTGCTGGGATCATTGGTCTCACGCTGCACAGCCCTAGGTGGGCCCATGCCGGGGCATGGGGTAAAGGGGTGGGCACCCCTGCGGGGCAGGAAGACCGATTGAAGGTAAGTCTGCAGTCCTCAAACCCAAGGGAAGCCAGGAGGCAGGGGTGGCGGGGTGCCTGTTACTCAGGGCAGGAGTTTCGTCCATGGGACTTATTCCCCACATAGGATGGAGGCACAGACGCCGGCCCTGATGACTGTCTAGCTGAAGCCACCTCCGTCCCTCTTGCCGATGCACCCTGCGCTTCCCGGGGGAGGTAACAGTCAGGCCCATTTATCCCGAGTCTGCCTCACACCGTCCCCATGGCTGGCCCGGCCCTCATGGTGACCGTGTGCATGGCACTGCCACCCTGACTTGATGGACGCTGTTTGAGAGAATAGCCTTCCCAGCAGTTTGACTGCATCCTCGCCTGAGGCCTGAACGGTGAATCCTGCCACCTCCACGGTGCTGGCCGCCTTGCCTAGTGGGATCCCGGAGTGTCATCACTTTTGCTTCTTCGACGCCCACATCCACTCTTCTTGATGTGTTGGGGGTGGACGGATGGCCCAGGGGCTGTGACCCTCCTGTTTTCGGAGGAGTCCGACCCCCGGGGCCTGTGGCTAGAAGCTAGGCAGGGCCCACAGGAGGCTGTTCTGGGATCACGCCCTTTACGGGTGTGCTCAGCTATTTGCTGGGTTGTAGTCTCCATCACGTCTTGCAGGTGTGACACTGACAGGAGGAAAGTGCTGGGAGCTCGCTCAAAACCAGCCAGAACTGGTCCTTGTGACCTTGGGCCAAGGGGCTTGCCTCCCAAAGTCTCAATTTCCTGATCTGCAAAGTGGGGTTACAGACACACTGGATTCCCAGCCAGGTTGGGGCTCCGCCTCACCCCTTCCCTGTGTCGTGGCGGCTGGGGCGAGCAGGGGGCGCTGCTCCCAGGCTTCCAGGCTGTGGTCCAGGGTCTGGGCCTCGCCGTGTGGGATGGGTGCATGGGGCCAGGCGCACACCCCAGACCCTTCTAAAAGGTGATGTTCTGACCACCCGTTGGGACAAGGTGGGCCTGCATGGAAAGCTTCCCAATGTGGTTTTTATTCTACACCCTCAAGCCTCGTCATACAGCCAGGACGATAGCCCTGGTCTGGGGGAGCTTCCATGCGATGGGGGAGCAGGATGGGCTGCGGGCAATGTCCAGCTTCTCCTTCCTGGCAGGTTCAGGCTGCACCCCCAACCTTAACCCTAACCCTTAACCCATCCAGTCTCGAGGGTGCGATGGTGCTTGGCTGCTTCCATGGGCTCATTGGTGCCATGTAGCTGTGCTCGTACTGTGTGCTGAAACCTGGGTCACGTGACTAAGGCAGGGGGGACGGCTCTGCCAGGTCAGGGCTGTGAATGGAAATTCAGACCCTTCCGTTGGGGTTGGAAACCCAGAACTTGCTTCCCTATCAACTTATCTGTGAGCAGAAGTGGCTTTGCAGAGATTTCTGTAAGAAATAGCACAAACTGACCCCAAATGGTGCCTGGAAACCCCAGCCATTGCCATCTGCTGAACACAGAAACTGGCCCCTGAGCACAGGAGGGGACCCTGTGGCCTGCACTCTGCGGGCCTGGTGGCTGTGGCTGACCTTTCTCGGCTGTCCAAGGCCGGCTGCAGGACACCAGCTGCCCTGGGCTGCGCGCCCTCCCCCGTCCTCTGAGTTCATGCAGATCTGTGATTCCTGAAACCACAAAGGCCTCTTCCCCTTTGAGGAGGCGCCACACAATCCTGGAGCAATCATGGAAAGGTGTGATTCCCACTCAGAGCCATTGCGTTGACTGTTTGACTGATGTCCTGTGCAGGCATGGCCACTTCAAAGCCCCAGAGGGGACCCAGAGCCCGGAGGGCAGCACTCGACACCTCCTCCGTTTGCGCCAGCCCTGGTGCTCCTGAAGGTGGGAAGGCCAAGTGTGAAGCAACTCACAGCCGCACATTCCTCTGCTGCCTGAACCCAGCAGGCCGAGTGACGCTAAGGAAAAACGGAAGACATCTCCTGTGGGCAGTGGGTGTCCACAGCGTGCAGCCCTCGACTTTCAACTGCCTTGTTCACACTAAGGGGTCCGGGCAGCTCTTTCCCTGCTCCTGTGTTCAGCGAGAGCAGGACGCCGCCATCCGGCGAAAGCTGTGGGCTCTGACTCACCAGGCTGTGGACGGGGTGGGCGTGGTTGGCCAGCTGGTCCTGGAGTCTCCTCAGCTCAGAACTTTTTGATTTGTGACATGGATGTGGTGCCACTCAGGAGCTCCCAGAACCAGAGACCCAGCCTCTAAACAGGGTCTGCAGGAGAACAGGGGCCTGGCGTGTCCACCGCCTGCGTCGCCCAGAACAGGCTCCTGAGGGAGGGGCCAAGGCTTCAGAGTATGGGGTTTGTGCACAGGGATTACAGAGTGGCCATCGATTCTGAGACTAGAACCCCAAAAACGGGAAGGAAGGGCGCCCCTGAGATACCCGGCTGTAATGTCTGCACCCCACTGCTCACAGGGGGCCCAGCATCAGTGGGGAACCAGACCTCCTGAACCAGGGTCCCCAGGTAACTCGCACACAAATGCAGGTTTGAGCAGCCTTGGTCCACCGAGGAACTAGTGCCTTCCTGTCCTCTAGGGTTCCACTGGGCCAAGCTGCACCACGTGCCTTCAACCAGCTCTTGGAGTGAAGCCGAATATCATCAGCAATGCAGTCCAGGGTTCTTGAGGCCTGGTCCCTGGACCCGCAGCACCAGCAGCTTCTTGGAACTTGTTAGAAATGCAAGTTCTCAGGCCCCACCTGGTCCTGAGCTCTGGGTGGGGCCCAGCACCTGTGCTTCTGTGCACAGAGCCTGAGGCCCACTCAGCTTCAGTGCAGAGAGCCTAAGCCCACCTGGGGTTCTGTGCACAGAGCCCGAGGCCCACCCAGCTTCGGTGTACAGAGCCTGAGGCCTGCCCATGCTTCTGTGCACAGAGCCTGGGATCCACCCATGCTTGTGTGCACAGTTCTGGGATCCATCCATGCTTCTGTGCACAGAGCCAGAGGCCCACCCGTGTTTCTGTGCAAAGTCCTGGGATCCACCTGTGCTTCTGTGTACAGAGCCAGAGGCCCACCAGTGGTTCCGTGCAGAGACTGGGATCCACCCGTGCTGCTGTGCACAGAGCCTGGGATCCCCTCGTGCTTCTGTGCACAGAGCCTGCGATCCACCCGTGCTGCTGTGCACAGAGCCTGGGATCTACCCGTGCTGCTGTACAGAGCCTGGGATCCCCTCGTGCTGCTGTGCACAGAGCCTGGGATCCACCCGTGCTTCTGTGTGCAGCGTCTGAGACTCATTGACACGCTCTTGAGTGTTTCGGTTTAACCCCACTAACAGTGCTCCAGGAAGTGTCACTGCAGGGCTGCCGTTAGCCATCAGGGAGGCACCTGACCCAGGTCTGTGTCACATATCACAGCTGCTGTCCAAGCAAAAGGCAGGGACCCACTGGTTAGAGGAAGTGGTGGCTCAGGCAGACTCCTGTTGGCGGTCCCCTCCTTCAGGTCCCAGCTCTCTGCTTCAGGACCGCTGGGGGCGGACAAGCCTCAGTCAGAGCCAAGCCCTGACTCTTCCCTGGAGGTTTAGGCAAATCTCTGCTTTCCAGAACCTCGTTTGGCTCCTCATTTATAAAAAAGGTGGAAAAGGGATCCCTGGTTCCCAAAAGGCCACAGATGGGCAGCAGTGCCATCGCCCCAGGAGGGCCATCAGAGCTGGTGGGTGGCACCCCCGGCCAGAGGTGAAGAGGGGGTGCCTCACCTGCCCTCTTCTGTCCTCTGCTCAGGACAAGCAGAGCTGGGCGATGAAAGGCCTGCACGAAGGGCACCAGCCACATGCTGAGTCCCATGCCCCTCTCTGCCTCCTCCCCAGACCCACAGTCATCTCTCTCCCTCTCAGAAGAGGGCAGGGGCATTGCCTCCCCTGGAGCCACAGGGTCTCCCTCAGTAGGGGGTCACAGTGGCCCCCAGCACTTCAGCTCTACCTGAGGGGCGGTGGGCACGGCAGTGGCGGTGGAGCAGGGACCCACCGCCTGCCTGGGAAAGCCCCAAATGGACTTGTGATCAACTTCTGCTGGGTCAGGCAAGACTGCGTCTCCTGGGAGAGAGAGAAGAGAAAAACTGGCAGTCCTTGCATCAGCAGCAGCTGTTGAGAGATATAATTAATACACACACACACACACACAGGGGCTACGAGACCACTGCAATTGTGGTGTTAACAGTTTCCAAAATAGTGCTCGATCCACGCAGTTCAGTAATTACACATTCTCACCATGATGAGGGAGACGGCCGCCGTTCCTGAGTCTCAGGGGACCTGGAACATTCAGAGGTGTGCAGAGAAGACCCCACTGAGGACCCTGAGGGGCCGTCCTGCTCAGCGCCCTGGCACTGTCTGGATCCTGCGGCAGTGCGTGCAGACAGTTGTAACAGCTCTGAATAAGTTACCAGGAAATGCAGTTAGGGTGTCTCGGTGCCTTTTTAATTTGTAAATAGGGAAAAGGGACTTAAGCCTGTGCTTCTGAATTGCAGTATTTTCTCTGGGAATTAATCCGCAGGGACAAGCACCTCTCCCCTGGATGTATGACGAGGCGCAAACACAGAAGGGATGCTCACGTCCTGCTTCCGAGACTTGAAAAGCACCGCCCGAGGTCACGCTGCCCGGGTCAGCCGTCAGCGCCCCGATTCCCACCAACTCCGTGTTCGCCGGCTGCTCTGGGGCAGTGGGTCAGTGGTCTGGCTGGAACTGTCTGCATGCAACCAAACAGAAAAAGCTAATTACGGCGGAGTCCAACTTTAAGTGTAGCTGTGCATTCAACCAGTGCGACCCGGCCCGTGTGGTCCTGCCTCCATTCGGGGCTGTCGTTGGAGAGGTGACAACATGGGACAGGAGGACAGGTGTCCAGAGGGAGCGACTGAGGGAGTGCAGCTCTACTTTCCCTCTGCAGAGAGGCCATGTGGGCGTCCCAGGTGGTCTTAGCCTAGATTCTGGCTTTCATTAAAAACAAATGCAGACCCTGCCTGGACACACAAGTGCCGCCCTGGCCACTTCCTTTGTGCCTGAGTGGTGGGCTCTGTCTCCCCTTGCGCACTCCTGTAACACTACGTCAGGGTGCTCTCCCTGGTTGTGGAGGAGGCTGACGGGGGCCCCACAAGGCCACTTTGTGTCCAAGAGTGCCCTGGGGGCAGGCAGGGCCTGGATTTAAACTCTGCCTACATCTTCCTTCTCAGCCAAAGTCCCAGCAGGACACTTGGGGCTGGTGGCCCTGCTCCCCGTCCTCAGCAGTGTCCCCACATGGGGACACTGTGTCCTCCCACATGTCCATCTCAGTGGGAGCACCTGGCAGGCTCAGAGCCCTAGACAATAGATGCCATGAGCTCAACAGGCCCGAATGATGGCCCACCACACACGAGGACCCGTGGGGCTGGGCCACCCCGGGGCATCACAACCAGACAGCCCACGTGGGTTTCGGGATCTCAGCGTGATGGAGGGTGTGAGGCCTTCGGCACAGCTGAGCAGAGATGACTCAGCAGTGTGGGGGATGGAGAAAGTCAAGGACAAAGTGCGGATGAGACGACCCCCCCTCGCTGGCATCTGAAGGCTCAGGGCTCAGAGGAAGCAGAACACCAGGGAAAGAGCCTTGTTGAAAAAATGTAGCTGGGATGGTCATCTGAGGCTCCTGAACGGTTAGGAAGCAGGCAGAGCTGTGCTTCATCCTCTCTCCTCCACCCTGGGCCTCGGGACACGTTTCATGGAGGGGAGACATGCTGACAGACTGGGCGATGGGCTGTCACTGCCATTGGCTGAATACACTGCGGGTCTGGTCAGTGCCCTCCCGGTCCCTGAGGCCCCAGCTCAGCCATGACCAACTCATTCATTCAACACCCCTTCCGCCTGTTTCTGCGTCACGGGGAAGGGTTCCGTCAGGCTCTGAAAGGGAACCTCGAAGACAAAGAAAGAGCTGGAGGCCGCCGCTTGGTTCAAGAGCCTTGGCCCTGTTGTCTGCGTCAGCCCACGTCTTGTGGGGAAACCACTCCAGCCTCTCAAATGCACGGCACCACAAGCAAAGGCACGATCGGTACTAATGGCACTTTCGTGGTTTGCAAGAGTAACTCACTTCCTGATGTGGAAGCACAGAAGGTTCTGGAGGAACCGCTCAGGACAGGCCGCCTGTTCAGAAGGCCCCATGGCTTGTGGTCATTTTCAAGGAACACCCAGCTGGTGGGCCCCGTAGGGCTTCTTGGCCTGTGGACAGTGAAGCTGCGTGGGCTCCACACCACTTCCGATGGCGGGACAGGCCCACTCCCTCCCCTCACTGGCTGCTGGTGCCAGGCTCCTAGGGAGGCCCCAAAAGGTCCTCGGTGCCCTCCTCCTCCTCCCGCAGCCATGCCAAGGCCAGCAGAGAACTGGGCACAGCTGCTTCCAGGACACTGTGCTGTCTTGTTGGTGGTTCCCACCCAGCCATCTGGGCCCCCTGGCCCCGCGGGGCTGCTCTGCGCCCTGGTGATGTCTCAAAGCCAACAACGGGGGATATACCAGGGTGGCAGGGGCCTTATAGCCAAGGGACAAGTGTCACTCCGGGATGTCCTGTGACCAGCAGGGACGTGGTCCCCACGACTCAGGGGCACAAAGCCATCGAGGATTCTGGGTGTCACATGTGCCCCAAACTTGGTTAGTCTTTCCATTTCCCCTGGCCAGCCGAGCCCAGCTCTTTACACCTGGGTCCTAACGGGAAACAACAGTGTCCCAGGGGTCAGAAGCTTAGGGTGAGGAGGTTGATGCAGCTGCGCTGAGCTCCAAGCTCTGTGAGGGGGTGTGTGCTGTGTTCTGCTCAGTGGGGCTGGCGGGTGCCTGGCACTTAGGGAGCAACAGCATCTGCAGACAAGGAATGAATGATGAAGGATGAACGGGGAGGAAGGGGTGCAGATCCTGGCCAACGGCTGTGTGCACGGCAGCACGTGTCTGCTGTGCGGTCGTAGCAAAGTTCTAGAACTCATCCACTGCTGATGGCACGTCCACTGCCAACGTTTATGGCAATGCCACTAAGAATAGCCACACACGTGTCACTCACGTCTGTGTGACTGTAGCACAATTCATAGAAATAGAATTGCTAGGCCAAATGTTACGAGCATTTGTAATGCTGATGGACATGCTGACTTTTCTTCCCCTAGAAGGGATGGATTTTACGTTGCCACCAAAGCACGAGAGAACTCCCTTCCCTCCGCCGGCTCGGCCTGACCCCAGGGGACGCAGCTCAGGGAGTTGAGGGTGAGGCTGAGAAGTCCTCACCTGCTCACGAGCAGCTCTTTCCTCCTCGGCGAGCTGCCTGCTCACACCCTCGGCCCCTCTTCCTTACTGACTCTTAGTCTCTTTCTAATTGATTGAAATATCAGGAAACTACTCTTCACTTCTGACATAAGGTGCAAACACCTTTTCCAGTGTATTTTTTTTCTTCTTCTCCCCATAGCCCCCCAGTACATAGTTGTATATTCTAGCTGTGAGTGCCTCTGGTTGTGGCATGTGGGATGCCGCCTCAGCATGGCTTCATGAGCAGTGCCACATCCACGCCCAGGATCCAAACTGGCGAAACCCTGGGCCACCAAAGCAGATCGCGCGAACTCGAACACTTGGCCGTGAGGCTGGCCCCTGTCATTATTTCGATTGGCTTAGGGTGGTGTTCTTGGTCCATGCAGAAGTTTTTTATTCTTATGTAATCACATTTATTAACAATATTATGGCTTCTGGGTTTTGTGTCATATTTAGGCCTGCCTTCCAAACTTCAACATATAAAAATCCCCCATGGCTTCTGTTTGACACTTCTGCAGCTTTTCTTTTCATTTGCATTTAACTCTTTGATCTGCCTAGACCTGATTGTGGTGGAGTACACAACCAGCTTTAGGGTTTTCCTGGACGTCTACCCACTGATCGTTACAGGAAAATCGTGCATCCCCAATGATTTAAATGCCTCCATCCTATAATTTGCATGTATATTGGGTCTATTTCTGGACTTCCTACCTACTCATTTGCCAGTCGCATATAGTTTAAAATATAATTTCATAATATGTTTTACTATCTGATAGGACTAAGTTCTCCATTATTTGGTTTTTCTTTTAGGTTTGTTCCACCTGTTCTTGTTAATTTTTCATACAGATTTAGCCTGTCTGGTTAAAAAAAGAAGAGTTAACATTTTAATTGAGATTGTACTGTACGTACAGATGAACTTAGTGAAAACCGGCATCTTGACAAGTCTTCCCTTCCAGCACAGCCCGCTGGTCCCCTCGTCCCAGCCAGCGCAGCCCCGGAGGCCGCGAAGTCTTCCTGCTGTAGAGTTTCCACATTTCCTCTAACCACATTCTCAGATGTTTTACCTTTTTTTGATGTTGTCTTTTCTTTGATCATATTTCCTAGTGGTTCTCGTTTCTAGATAGAAAGGCTGCCAATTTCCATATCCTAATTTTATACTTTGCCAAATCCTTAGATTTTTGTTCACTTTTTTCAGTTGCTTCTCTAGAGTTTTCCAGATATGCAATAAAATATCCATAAGTGATTATCACTTTATCTCACGCTTTCCCATTTTGGTACTTCCAGCTTCTCTCTCTTGATAAAGGCACAGGCCAGTGCCTCCCACACATGTGAGGACCACATGGGGTGGGAATATCTGGCGTCTTCACAACTTTGGGGGGAATGTTTCCAGTGTTTCCCCAAGATGTGGTCTTTCAGGCTGAGACAGAGATCATTTATAACATTAAAGAAGCATTCATCAATTTCTATTTTATCAGGAGAATTTTAAAAATAGAATGGATGTTGAACTTCATCCAATGTTTGTCAGCATCTACAGAGATGGCCATGTTCTTTTTCTCTTTTGTGGTATTAAATGGTGATTTACGTCAATAGACCTAACAGGGAGCCATCCCTACTTCACTGGAAAACACTTAGTCTGGGGATGTAACTCTCTAACACTGCTGGATTCTGTCTGCTAATAATCTATTTAGGATTCTCACATTGCTCTTCACACATCACATGAGTTCATAGCTTGCTTTCTGCACATCTCCTTGGTGTCACTGCTATGCTTGCTCCATAAAAACTCAAAGCTTTCTTCCTCTTTCTGTGTTTGGAACACACAGGGGAAACGTCCCAGGGGGAAGCCGCACTGTCCATTCTTTCCCCAGGTGACCTGGAAATGGGTCTTCCACGCGCATCTGCTGGAAATTAGAAGAGAAATGATATATTATGAAGAAATTCATACTTTAATCTCAAAGTTGAGACAGTTGAGTCTAAGAGCAGGAGTTCTACTTTTGGTAAGATTCCAAGTCTGACTTGCTCTTAAATCCATTCTGTGCCCAGCATGTGTTTGCTGGTTAATTTGGAAGTTGTTTGAAGGCCAGATTTTATCTAAATAACACCATTTTATGCTCATAAGCTGCAATAACGAATGACACAGGAAATGTAATTTAATAAGTGACAAAATGCCTGCTTTAGGGAGCTCAGCATTTTACAAAACAAGGAGGACTGGCCAGCTAGACAAGCGCCGGGTGGGCATGGACACGCACAGCAGGGCAGGTCCTGGAGAAGTTGGCGTGATCAGAGTTTCGAAGAGAGGTGGGGAGGAGGCAGGCGGGGACCCAGTTAGGGTTGAGAACAGTTAACCTGGGAAGGGCTGTGTGGCTGTGGAGAGGGGGCTACCAGTGTGGCTGGGGAGAAGTGAGGGCCACTGCTGAGCTCGGGAGAGGCCCTGCTGATAGATGACTGTGCTGGGGGACCCAGACCACAGCCATGACACCCCAGTCCCTGTGACAGAGGGGAGGTCACTTCCTAATGCCACGAATGAACCTTCAAAGATTTAGTGAAATTCTGGGGGCCACTGCCACCCACTAGCAGAGAGGGCAATGGCAGCCTGGGCATTCTTTACTCTGGGCAGGGCACTTTGGGAAGGGCTTCGGGCGGGCATGATGAGTTTTGGTCCTGATGGGCTGACTCTGTTCCGAGAGGCATTTTCACCTTGTCCCACATGGAATCCTTTAGAGGCACCGACCGGTGAATGTGTGGGAATGCAACAGACACCCCCAGTATTCTTGTTACTCCACTTCTGCCCACACCCAGGATCTGGCCTCATGAAGTGCTGAGGAGGTCCCAGAAAACCCCAGAGCAAACCTTGTATTTAGCCCTCCTGCCTGGTCCCAGCCCCACAGGACACCCCGATGTTCCACAGTCTCAGAGAACCTGCAGGACGGCTTGGTGCCCTGCTTTCTGGGAGGGGAACTGATATGCTCTGCCCTCCCGTTATCAGCACCAGAGTGGGTGGTCCCTGTGGACAGAGCTCACTCGCCTTCTGGGACTCCGGGTTCTGGCACGGCCTCCAGATGCTGCAAATGTTCGTCTGGGCCACGACAAGTCTCTTTAGTGCCTGGCAGGCAGCATCCTCGATGCACCCACCGTCCTGATCGAAACAGCAGCAGTCCCAGAGCTGCAGCCCAGACACATGAGATGGTTCTCCTCCACCGACGATGGTCACCAGACTGAGAATTAGCGTGAGAAATAGAATCCAGACTTTCAGTTGCTCAATTCCCAGGGTTCAAAGAAAAACGTTAGGTTTTGCCCTAGACCTCAGGGTGTGGATCAGCTGCTGGGACTCCAGCCTCGGCAGCTTGTGTCGGATTATTTCAGCAGAGAGGAGGCGCTCTGCCTCCTTAGGGGAACACTGGGACTGCCCAACTCTCTTCAGCAGCTTTTTCTAAGACAAAAACACAGGACTCTCAAGGCCCCATAGCTCACACTCCAGGGGCCTCCCGGGGCCAGGGAGGAACACGGTTCCAGGATCAGGGCTCTCGCAATGAATGGCCCTACTCATAGTTAACGGGAGCCCATTTGTTTGCATCAGACCAGCTCTCCCAGACTGCATGGGGTGGACAGATGTTCCATGGCCGCGGGGCGGCGACGCGGGTGGCATCCCGGCCAGTTGGAGCTCTCCTGGGGGCAGACGCTGAGGCCTCAGACACCAGCCTGAAACTGTGGAAAGGCTCCACTCTGGAGTCAAGGGCTGGGCACCAGGCAGACAGAAACAAGCCCCCGCTTGGCTCTCAGATCTGTCAGCTGAATTCCCACTGTACCTGCTCAGAACTAGGGGTAGAGGGGCAGGCTAGAGGTGGGGGGAGCAATGAGGGAGGGGGCAGGAGAGAAGGAGAAAGGGAGATGCAGAGGGAACCTGCCCCCCCAAACCTGCCCTCCCCGAGACCCCAAGCCTCCCCCTCCCCCAGACTCCAAACCTCCCTCTCCCATCAAACCTGCCCCTCCCCCAGCCCCATTCCAGAGCACAGATAAAAGTGAAACCTGAGGAGGGAATGTTTGTGGTGCCACCGCCAATCAAGGGCTGTGTCACCACGGTAACAGGGACACTTCATCAGCTCGCAGCAGATGGTCAGTGAGCAGCAGGCAGCATATGCTCCCGTCAGCCCTGACGTGGGCGCAGATGGACGGTGGGCAGGACCCTCGGGTAACCTGACATGCCCCTCCCTGCCCTCTCTGGTGCTGCTTTTTGCACCCACGGAGATTAGCGGGCTGCTCGAGCACCCATTACTGACACTCCAGTGCCCTGTGGGGTTTTACCCAAGCAGAGCCGACACGGGCAATGTTCAGGAGCACAAAGCCTCAGGGCTTTAGGATGGTTCCTGAGGGCCCTAATTGACAGCCCCGCGCCTCCTGGGTACCTGACACTCTTGCTGGAGAAATAAACTTCCCTTGATGGGCTGAAGAGAATTGACATCTCCCGAGGCATTTCTGGGGCAGCAGGGGGTAGGGGGGTGTGAGGGGTTGGGGTGGAGATGGGCTCGGGGGAGAGGGTGACAGGGACCTCTCAGACTCGAGGGCGGGCAGCAAGCACACATCCACACTGGCTGGCTGTGGCCAGTGAGTGACCCAGTGATTCCGCCCGCCTCTCGGCCAGGCTGCGAGCTCCTGTTTGCAAATATTCTCTGGACTTTGTTTGACTCCTTGAAGCGAGGTTTAAATGTCAGACCCCACCACGGCCGACAGGAGGAGAAGCGTCTTGGGACGATACCCGCCACGGTCAGCAGTATCATAGCACCTGCCGCATCCCAGACCCTGCAGGCACCTTGGTTCCAAGGCAGGTGCTCCTGCCAACCGCCGGGCAGAACAGGCATCCTCATGCCGGGGTGGACGGAAGAGCTGCTTCGGCTGTGCCAGAGCCTCTGGGTCCAGGCCTGACAGGGCTGCGGGAAGGCCCGGGCCTGGTGGTCACGGGGCAAAGGGCAGGGCAGTCACTGACTGAGAGGAGAGCCCTCCTGGGGGCTGTGCCATGGCCAGACAGAAGGCGGCACACTTTCCTCTGTGGACGATCTCGTGAATTACGGGGCACTCCTGGCTCAATTCTGCGGGGTCTGCTGTCCCTGGGAGCAGGTCTCCATCCAAGAGGGCGTGCGTGGAGTGGAGCGCACAGGCAGGCCGCCGTGCCTTCCCTCCCCTCTGCTCATCTGGTTTACCAGCACTGCGCAGCTCAGGAGAGTCTGTGGACGGTCTCTGTGCGTTGTCTCTGAGGTTGCTTGTGTCAAGATGTCCATCTCATCAGTTCCCGGGGAAGCCAGAACCTGGGACCTGGGTCCTGGCTCCCCAGAACCATGGTGGAACACTCAGAGGGACAAAGCCACATCTCCCATCGAGCTGCAAGGATCTTCAAGGAAATGACATGTGAAGCTAAGCAAATCTTACAGATGAAAACTGTGGGCACGGTGCATCCCAGGGATGTCGATGGACAGCAAGCATCAGGCCGAGCCAGCGAAGGTGCTGGGACCTTGCCCGATGTCCTCCATCTCGGGCTTCACCATGCTTCCACTGTCAGTGGGAAGGAGGGGCTCTCTTGCCCTCTCTGGTGCAGTGGTTAGAGCTGTTCTCTCTCGATTAGGCCTGTGGGCTAGTGCTGGGTGGTCTGCAACAGCCTGGAACGTGCAGTGTGAGGGGAGAGAGCAGCCTAGGAAGCATAGCTTCTCCACCTGCCCGTCCCCTCAGGCACCAGCGGTCACTTTAGGCATGAGCTCAGTGCTGCCAGGTGTTAGCCTGCACTCACTGTGGGGATGAGGACACACAGAACGCAGCTTTTCTCCGCATGCACTCAGAGCCAAACCCACAGCTGGACTGTCACAACCAGGTGTTTTAATTTGGAGCCAACTGTGCACAGGGCTGGGTGGTTTTCTAAGATTTTACAGGAAAAGCTAACAATTTCATGGAGTGTGTGGGCAGTATCTGCTCGTTTGTCTCTAGCAGTCTCTGTCCACCTGGGCAGGTAGGGTGGGCCTGCAAGCTGAGGGACATGGAGGAGGCCTCTGGCACCTCATCAGCTCCTCCAAGCTGTGGCATGGCCACCCCGGGAGGCCTCTGGGGAGGCAGGACACAGGGGTGAGACCCTGGATGGGGTCATCCCAGAGGCTGCCTGGGGACGGGGTGACCGTGAAGGCCCTCTATCTGATCCCACCCAGCCTGCGGCGCCCCCTCACTCCCGACTCCTTCTAGGTCATCTGGACGACGATGCGGAAGGCAGTGGGCTGTGGGGACTGGGGTTCCCCCCACAACCCGTTCTCAGGGCCCTATTGTCCTGGAGGAAGCGCAGTGCAGCTGAAAACAGGGGTCTCAGGGTGGGAGACCGGGGCCAGTGGCTGGGTCTCGGTGCATGGCCACTGACAGCTGTCCCAAGCTCTCTGCGAGGGCCATTCTAGAAAGGTTGTAGTGGTGTCCTTCCAAAATCAAACTACAGGTGTCACGGACTTGCTCATTCAATGCTCTTTTCAAACCACTACAGACGTGCCAGGAGCTGTGCCAAGTGGGGAGAGAGCCATGCAGCAGCATCCTCCACACACAGGCTGAGGGAGAGGGACCCTGGGGACACAGAGTGCCATGGCCTGGGCCTGAATTGGTCCCAAGAGGCGCAGTGGCTGCAGAGAAGGGTGAGATTCAAGGCCTGCATCTCAAAACCCCTGGATGGACTCCTGGGTGTCTCTCTGGGGCCCAAAAGCATCACGGCCATGAGCTGTGCAAAGCACAGGGAATGCTCCGGCCAGGGACGGCGTCCTAGGCCCGGCTCCCATGCTGGCCACTCCTCCCAGCCAGAATGGCATGAGATGGACCCGCCGTTGCTCCCACAACCCTGAACTATCTTTGGTGGGCCAGAGCCTGCACCCAAGGAGAGGATCTGCACAGACCCAGGGGCCAGGAGGCCACTCAGGCTGGAAGCTCATCGGGGGGGCTGGGGCACCAGGCTGCACCGTGGACAGAACGGACACCTGAGGACACCTGCTCCCTGCACCACGCTTGGGTCAGGCCTGCATCCTGGCTCCTCCAGCCACCTCTACACACCCACCTGATTTAAAATTTAAACCCCTGCGTAGGCTGGAGGCGAGGGGAAGACAGAGCAGCTGTTGGAGAAACTGCGAGCAACTGGCTAGAAAAGTAAACGGCAAGATTTAGGTAAAGACAAGGTGTCTCTGTGGTCCCAGGGGAGAGACAGAGAGACAGAGCCAGGGAGACAGAGAGGGGGTGAGTGAGCTGAAAATAGCATTAGGAAATCAGAGGCCACTTGAGCTTTCTGTGTCTCTGAAAGCTCCCATCAACATATTTGTAAAATGCCTCAAAGTGTCAATGCTTCATTAAACTACATTACACTTAGTAAATTCTTGATTTTAAAAGCATATTCTTGCTTTCTATTGATTTGTTTTAAACGGTTATTAGATTTCGTAAAAAAAAAGAACTGCTTACCAATATTAACTGCTAATGAAAATGATTTAAATAAAATGCTTCAACTCCATGGCACGTGGGGAGGGAAGAAGTCTCTGAAGGCGCGCGAGTGCCCGCTTGCTCTGCCAGTGGTGGGCTGTTTCCAGACATCCTGAAGGCAGATCTGAAGGCCGAAACCCGTCTGCCTGGCGGTTCCTCTGGAGATGTGATGTGATACACATGACCCCACATTTTGAGGCTCATCTCAAGGCCAGGGCCGAGAGTGGGCTTCCTCTTTTCACGAAAGTGGGTCATGGGCTTCCTGTGCACCCTTGACCTGAACAACCAGGGAGCCCGCCCAGCGCCACTCTCAGGCCTGGCCGCCCACTCTCTGTCGCCGCCTGAGGGGCCTCCAGGCTCTTGGGAGCTCCTGTTTCTTTCCATCCACCTTTCAGCTCTGCAGTTGCCCAAACAACTCTCCCTGAGGGTGAGTCCTCCAAAGAGGGCAGAACAGCTGTGCTGGAGCAGGCTGCGAGGAGGAATGACCGGACTTGAAGGTCAGGTTGTCAGGGTTGATCTGCTTTTTTTTGCTGGGAAAGATATTCACTCTAAGCTAACATCTGCTGCCAATCTTCCTTTTTTTTCCCTAAAGCCCCAGTGCATGGTTGTATGTTCTAGTTCTAAGTCCTTCTAGTTCTCCCGTGTGAGCCACTGCCACAGCATGGCAACTGACAGACGGGTAGTATGGTTCTGCGCCCGGGAATCAAACTCAGGCCGCCAAAGCTGAGTGCCCCGAACTTTCACTGCTAGCCCATCAGGGCTGGCTCAGAGTTGATCTGCTTTTAACAATGAATTTATCTGCATAAATGTGTGAAGCTGGCTGTGGTATGCAATCAACTGCCCACAAATCCCTCACATTTTAGGTATATAATCCATTCTTTTTAAAGTCTTAAAGGTCTATGAGTTCCAGCTGTGGCAAGTTTCAGCCCAACATAACCCTGAAGGCAAAGAGAAAAGGAAACATCACAGGATGATCACTTTTTGAGAAAAAGCTAAAATTCACTTTATTCTTTATTTCTAAGACTTTCATAATTAAGATTTCTACCCATCGTTACTTCTTTGCCATCTTGTGTCTCTCTACAAGTCACCTGCAGCTTGCCTGCTGTCTCCACTCCTTTCCTGGTGCTTCCCATTCACACCGAACTGTGGAATGTCTGCCTGATCTGAACATCCACGCAGTGGAGGGAAACACCCAGAAAGAGCCAAGAGCCTCCTGAACACCTTGCAGACTCAGATCCAAACTGCTAGTCCATCTCACAACTCTAAAAACGTGTTCTAAGTAACACAATTCTACTTGTTAGAATAAGTATGATTTATAATTTTCATAAGCCCTACTAAATCAGAGAATAGATTCATGGATGTACACGCACGGTGGCAGGACACTCGTGGGGATAAGGTTATTTTGGACAGTAGGACGAAGTCTTGCTGTCCCCTCACGAGCAGGTGCCCTTCTTCATCTCCCACCCCCACCCCACCACACTGTAGGCTTTCAAAGGCAAGTGCCCTCAAAATAGCTCGTCTTTCCAGCATCTGGACATAGCATCTGACACAGCCTGATTTTGTGAATGAGAGAGTGAACTGACGTACGACAAAACCTGTGACTCTAACTAACTCTCCACCTCCAGCTTGGCTCTTTCCAACCCATCTTTTTCACGTTGCCACAAGTCCTTCTAAAACTCAACTCTCATAAAAACCTCTCCAAGTGCATAATCAAGCCTAGGTCCCTCTGGGCATCAACGGCTCCAGCATCAGGCCTCAGGCCCCTTTCTGGACACCCCACTTCCACTCCTGCGGTTGCTGCATGTGCAATCCTGCTCGTCCTCCAGATCAGAGCACATGCTCTTTTCTTTGTTCGACAGTTACATCTAAACACCTCCTCTTACCCACTAAGCTGGGCATGCCTTTTCCTCCCATCTGCGTCCTCCAGAACAAGCTTTGGCTGGGCAGGACCATGGTGCATTCACTTCGGACCCCAGCAAGCACAGGCCCTAACAAGGTCAGGTCAGTAAATGCGGCCACAGCACGTGGGCCCCACCCTCCTCCCGCTCTCCTGAGGCCACTCCCTCCTTCCTTCCAGCTCCCCAGGGCCTCCTGTGATCAGATATTCTGCCTCCTCCACAAACGTGGAGGGGGAGGGATACGGGTCTCCCTTTCTCATGTTTCTGGGCCACATTTCAGGATGGCTGGGTTTCCCAGGTCTGTTCATTATCCTCAAGTTACTTGAATTTTGTCCCCCGCCTTCCTTTTGCAGAGGCTCTGAAGTTGTCACTTCAAGGATAACAACTGACAGTCTTGTTGCCAATGATGAAATGCAAGATTTCAAGCAAAGATTAGAGTTTGGAACACTTGCATGAACCACCGCAGCTTGAGGGCTTCCTGACCCTGGAGGTCTCTGAGGAGACCAGTGGAGATAGCAACAAATGAGACTTTTTGATGTTGTATAAGGAACTGTGTCAACATTAAGAAGATGTGGGGTTGGCCTGGTGGCACAGTGGTTAAGTTCACACGTACCACTTCTCGGGGCCCAGTGTACAGCGGTTCGGATTCCGGGTGTGGACATGGCACCGCTTGGCAAAAGCCATGCTGTGGCAGGTGTCCCATGTATAAAGTGGAGGAAGATGGGCATGGATGCTAGCTCAGGGCCAGGCTTCCTCAGCAAAAAGAGGAGGATTGGCAGTAGTTAGCTCAGGGCTAATCTTTCTCAAAAACAAACAAACAAAAAACCAAAAAAACATGAGAAGATGTGCATAACTCAGTGACCCAATATTTTCCAAATGACCAAAGGACATTACAAAATGGGGGACAGGATATAAATTCATTTAAAATGCAAGACAGACCAATGGATTATAACGTAACAGTGGGCAGGAAGTTGAACGTGGCTTCAGATTCCACACCACAGTCAGCCTGCAGAGAACTTGCCCATGCTGAGTGTTGAGGCGGTTTCCTGGAAGGAGGTCCACAGACCCAGTGGAGGCCGCTAAGGCCTCCTCCCCTCTCAGGTACAGGTCTGCAGGGCTGGGTATCCTTCTCACTGTAAACAAACATGTGGCCACAGATGAACGGAGAAGCATGCATGAGGATCCAAGTGTCTTCATAAAACCAGACACTGAATAGATTTGCAAAAGTGTAGAACAATGCTGCTCTTCTGTTTCTTTGTTTTTTGAAAATATAGGGGCTTTCTGCATAAAAAATGTTAACATGTAGTTGTTATTTTTAAATAAATATCTATTTAAAATTTTTCTCATTTTTAATTTTCAATACAGTAACCTGGACTCCTCATTAAGTTTTAAGTGTGAAGGGGTCTAAGAACAGAAAGAGTGAGAAATGCTCCCAAAAGGATCATCTGGATTGGCTCAGAGCCATGTTTTCTACGATGGTCTCATTTCTATCTTCATACACTTAGTATAGTCCACAACCTGGGAGGTTTCTTGTGTAATGATCCACTGCTTCTTTGTGAAAGAAAAATCCCTGTTTCCAGCATATCAAGAAAGTGGTTTTTACGCCATTTATGCACACAAGCTCAGAGATTTAGTTCAACAACCAGAGCATTCTAACGCGCTGTGAGCATTTTTGTGAGGAACCAATGGCTGGACCTCACTACACACCAGCTTCCAGCCTCGGAAAGGCCAAATTCTTAGGAGGAACTATGCTAAAAACCAGAGTATCAGAAAAGATCCAAGGAAGAGGATTTCTGAGGGGGCGAAAAAAGGAGTAAGACTCTGGGAAAACCTTCTCCAAATGAAATGAATTCTGTAGGACATATGGAGTATGCTGAGAAATTATCCTTCAGCCACTAAATACCATCTCCTCAGGACTGGCCTCTTCCGAGGCCACCTCCACCGTTGTTAGAGAACTTCCCCTTCCCCCAGCACATGCGGCCTGTCCCCACACAGCCATCTGGGACACCAGGACAGAGCAGCCGTATTTCAGGAGCTCAGGCTGTTTTAACATCTCTTCACACTCGACTGGCTTTTCTCTCAATTTCGATGGTAAGTTAAGGGCTGTGGCTTTAAGCATCTGATTCAAAAGACAGATTGGTGGCTTAATTCAGTAGAATTTTTCTGTATCTTAACAGCTACAGTGATCAAGAAAAAGGAGAGTATGTCTCATGCCATTTTACACAAGCTTACAAACCAGATGCAAACACAAAAGGATCGACGGGCTGAATGAACCGAGGAAACAGACCTTGGACAGTGTTTTACTCTTGGTACTACACTCGTCTCATACAAAATGGGAGAAAAGACTGTGAAACAGCCAGCAAGAAAATCCACAGTCATCCAATCCTCCTGGAAGAGATGCCTTTCCCAGATTACTCTATGCAGCTTTATTGAAAACTATTAAAATTCAGTCGCTTCTACTGGGGACACTCCACTGGAAGATTAAGGACGTTTGGGCCCAAAGGCAGAACTCTGATGGGCAGTCAGCTCTCTCATACCATTTAAGGTCACCGTGGCCAGATCATCCTCATCCCCTAGTTTGATCTCCTGGCAAAGTAAGACCCAGAGCCAGAAGCCTGAAGGATGGCTGGGAAGACACCAGCATCACTCGAGTTTGGCCATCGGCACCCGCAAGGGATCACCCACGTCTCTGACTCAGGGGTTTCTCTGACTCAGTTTCTCCAGGTGGAAGAGGCTTTCTGAGGAAACCACAGAAAAGTGAAGACCAATCTGTGTTTGAAAGCCTGCTGCTTCTCCGCTTTTTCATTCAGAAGGCTTGCCAAAGAGAGAAGGTAAAGTTAACTTCCCGTTTTTATCTGACATCTAGTAGAGCTGGCAACAATGAGAGAAGTCATTGTTGTACAGCGGCTGGTTTTCACCATTCAGTTTCTCCTTCAGAACCATAAACAGCTTGCAAACCAAGGGCTGTTTCCGCAGGAGGTGAGGGCTGCAATGCTCAGCCCTACAGTGGGACGTGCGCCTGGCTGCGAGGCTGCCTGGGCCACCTGCAGCAGCAGGTGAATGGAATCAGCCACGGGAGCAGTGAGGGTCCAGCGTCAGGCCTCAGACATCACCAGAGACTGTGAAAGGGATCTGTATGAAAAACTTCTCTAATAACTTAGGACCTTCCTGTGCACTTGGCTCAACACGAGGGAAGAAAAGGAACTGAAACGTCTGCCAGTTCTTGGCTGGGCTCATCACTGTTTGACTAAATCTCATGGTCGGTTTTGTAAAGCGAGCCTCTGTCCTTGGGCTCTTCTTAACGCTTTACCAAGAGCCCCCAGAACATGTGGGAGAAGTAGCCAGAAAGAAAAGGCACACGTCAGTTCTTGCTAAAGCGACAGGGATGGGTCATGCCCTGTGGCGTTCAACTTGGAATCAAACAAGAGGAGACAATAAACACCAGGGCCCCAAGGGGTGCTGCACGGCCAAGAGGGTGAATGCAGCACCTGGTGGGCAGGCCAGGGTGCCCCCACTCCCAGAGTTGCGCTTCCCAAGGGCACAGCGTTGAGGGTCCCTCTTTCTGCTGAGGGACAGCAGTTCAGTGGTCTGACAACATCACGGTCAGTGTGGCCATGAGCTTCTTCCCAAAGCCAACAGTTCACACAGGTGAGGAATCTTGGCTCAGGCACACAGTGAGAACAGCACTGAAGATCCGGCTCCTTCTGTGATGTGGAAATAAAGGAGCACAAACCATACACTGCGTGTCATCAGCTGACATCTTCACACTGCATAAGGAAAGATGGACCCACCACACACACAGCATACGCTCTTTTCTCCTTGTGTATAATTCTTTTTCTTTTTTGTAACAGTCAGGAAATGCTGGTGCCGACTCAGTTATTTTTCTTCTTAAGTTGTGGCAGGAGGCTGAAAGAGTCTGAAATGCTAAACAAAAAGTTCAAAAGATGGAAAAAAAACGAATACATCCAATCCTTTGGGAGCTGACACCTGAAGAATAAAACCTGATTTATTAAATCCAAGTAATCAGTACTTTAAAAATTTGCACTTCATCGAGATATAAGAACTGCCACTGGGGATCATTGCTTTCTTTTCTTTATTTTCAACTACACAACACACAAAGTCACTCTTTTTACAAGACTTCAGACAGCACAGATAAGGCAGAAGCCCCTCCTGGCATCTACTGTCCTCAGAAGATGCTGGACGCGTGGGTTAGCAGCACAGTGGGGGAGCACCAGGCGTCACCACTGGCCAGGGCCACACCAGATGCTCTGTTAGCTCAATGAAGGGGCGCACGGCCCAGGAGTCCCACAGAGTACTGAGGG
The DNA here is from genome assembly GCF_021613505.1 of Equus quagga. NCBI lineage: Eukaryota > Metazoa > Chordata > Mammalia > Perissodactyla > Equidae > Equus > Equus quagga. The sequence continues at coordinate 347,863 of NC_060274.1, forward strand.
GCAAGAGGGACAGGACAGATCCGATCGCACCACTGCCTCCCAGAGACGGGCCCAGGGCCAGCACCCCGGCAGAGTGCACCCCAGCCTCCCTGTCTTGATACCACCCTCACACCTGGCTGCCCTCAACACCTCTGCTCTGCACTCGTGGTGCCGTGGCCACGCCCTCTGTCCCTTCTGTGGGCACTGGCACTGCAGCTCCCTAGAAGAAGGTTCCAACTGGCTACTGTCTCGTATGAAACCTTCCTGAGCATGGCCAACGGCAGCCGGCCTTGTAGGCTGCTGGCCAGCCCCCTAAGAGTTGTTGGGGATTGTGATAATATGCTATATGTTTTATAATTTTGTTTTCATTACATTTGTATGATGTCTTTGATTGAAAGTTGTATTCAGAAAGCTCTAAGCATAAGGAATCTAAGGCATGTTTGCACAGAGTTAAATAACACAAATAAGAATAACAAATCGCCATGGGAACCAACAATTTTTTTCCTTTCAAGGGTGTACACATGACTTACATCTGAGAAACCCTGACTGAAGCAAATCGCCATCGACTTGAAGATGATGACACGGGGCCACAGAGCAGGTGGCAGGCGCAGAGCCAGGACAAGGACCTGTGCCACAAGGCCCACAGGTAAGCTTGAGGACTTTGCCTGTCACCTGAGAAGCCTGGTCAGATTCCCAAGGTTTTTCTAGCTCCAGAACTTTGACGGTAGGTTCAGATGGAAAACAGAAGCAAGAAGTCAGTCACATGTTCTCGTTAGTAAGAGCAGACTATAGTTTATATTTGGTAATAAGCCACAAATGAGTACCACAGATCACCGTCACAACACAAAGGGAGTGCCGGCAAACCCACTCAGCCGTCTGACAGCTGCAGCGCGGCCTGGTGCGACGGCTCTGCCCAGCGTGTGGAGGGCCTCGCGTCCCTCTCCTGGAGGAGCTGCCAGGCCGCACTTCGTCACTACTGCTGCCTGGTTCTTGCATGTGTTTCCTTTAAATAAGGAAGGCCTGGCTAACTTCCTAGGAGCAAAATAGTAACCACAAACCCGTCATTTCCACTTACCAATGGAAAACTCCTGAACTCCTGACAAAGCGGCATTTTTAACGAATTTAAACAAGGAACTGAAACCTAAGAGCTGTAATATGAGAAACACCAGTCATGTGCAAACTCTTACAAGGATCCTTGACGTCAGAGGCCTGGGCGAACCACTTAGAAAATACCTTGCTGTGAAACCGTATTTTTAACTCAAGTTTGAAGACTGCAAGGACAGCTGTTAGAAGACACTCCCTGTCGGTTGGGCTGCGCGGGCATGCAGGTTTCTCTCCAAGTTCGTCCAACAAATCAGGAGGAGCCATGATGACGCACCCACCTCTTGGCCTCTCTCTGGAGAGAGATGTTCAAGAGTCCATGTGGCTACCTCACAGAATAGGCGACAGAGAAGACCCTGCCGACCACAGGAGGATTTCTGTACAAGTTACTGAGTTCTTTGTTTCTTTATTCTTTTCCTAAAATATATTCCCCAAGAACAGCCATATACGTACAAACATTCAAATTAAAGATGATCCTTGTATTTAGGGTGAAGCCATGTGATGCTTCTAGGCAACAGCAGGCTGCTTTTTCATGAGTGTCTTCAGTTCTGCTTCATCTCCTTGGTTTCTAAAAGTGTCGACATTTCTAGAACTGCTGCATGTACACAGCGGAAAGCAGTTTAAAACACCCACCAAAGTCCAGCTGGCATCATTCAACACATCTGTACTGAGGGCCGTGAAGTGTGAAATACAGCGTGTTTTACTCTATGGCTCGAGTGCAGATAAGCAGGATGTATTGACCTTATGTTTAGTGTCCAGGTTTTACTGAAGACAATTCTTCCTCTGGCTGTGAAGGCTTCTTTCCTACTCGAGCAGCAGGCATCAGTTGGACCACCTAGAACACAAGTGACCGTGAGTCTCCCTGCCAACCGCCCCGCTGAGCAGTCCAGGAAAGCAGAGAACCAGCGCCTCCTGTTCTTCCTGCTGGGGAGAAGTTCCTTAGCAGGAGGGATTAGGGTGTCAGGGGTGGACTGCCAAAGTGAGGGGGCATCTGTTACTGGAGCCCCCTTTCTGAAGGAAGCAGGCAAACAGGAGGGGTATGTGTGTGTGTGTATGTGTGTGTGCAGCAGCTGACTGTACATCCAAGAAAAGACTGCAAGATGTGTCGGGAGAAAGTTCTAGTTGATACATCCTGCCCAATTCTACAAGTGGAGGGTCTCCCCGCCCTTCAGGCGCTCGCTGACTGAATGGGGCATTGTGCCATCACTACTCATCTCCTAACTGCTAAAACCAAAGGTCACACTTTCAGCCATGGTTACCTGACCTGATGCCACCTACCAAGTGCTTATTACATGCTGATGCACGGTGACCCTCAGAGCTCGGCACTGTCCACATTTTGTGGATCATTCCTACCTCAATGGCACTGAAGTTGCTGACTCCTCTCCTTCTGAAATGCTCCCCCTATCACTAGGACTCTCAATTACCAGCCTTCTCCTGATGCCCTGAGTGGCTCTGCTTAGACTCTCCCTTTTCCAGGGGTCTGCAGGTGCTGGCACCCCACAGGTTTGCTGAGTGACACCAGTCCCGGCCATGACTCTCCAGGGTATGTTCCTGACTCCTCTGACAACAGAAGCTCCCACTGCTTTAGATGCAACAGAGCTCACTGTGTGTGTGTTTCCACGGTGCAAAATGCTGCATGTATATATGTACACTCTCTCATTCAGTTTCACCCTCACTGAGAAGGAGAGGAGCAGAGAGTTTGGTGCGCTGCCCCAGGCCATGCCTGAGGTGGGCGGCGGAGCAAACTGGTTTTCCTCCTGGCTCCGAAGCCAACCACCACTGCACGGCACCTCATCACGATACACCCTGTTCTTGCTTTTCTCTTCTCCCTTATATTTCCCACCCATATTCACATCGGAAACCGAGGGCCACTCCAAGGCACTTCTACGCTGCCTCCCCTCACCCCTAGTACTAGATGGTCACTTGGGGCTCCTTCAGATTTTCTTAAATATCATCCCCTCTGTGTCTCCAGGAAGGGACCGAGGACTCTGCTGTAAGGAGACGACCAACCCGAGGTATCAGAGCAAAGGGTTCCAGTGTCAGGACGTCCCCCAGGACCACGGCTGAGAGGACTGGTCCAGTACAGGCTTCCAATCACCTTTAGTGCCTGACTCTTCAACACAAGTGGGCACTCAAGAATTACCAGCCATCTGAGAAAAGAAATCTAAAATAAAAACAAAGACCCAAACAAACAAACACACAGAAAAATGAAACTTGGAAGAACAGTCTAGGAAAGAAGGAAAAAAAGCAAAATAAAACAAAACTACTGGTGTAATTAATTTCCTCATCGCAAGAGAACATGCTACAATCATGAAATGAAGAGCATGCTATAAAAAAGAAACATTCTGAGCTCTCAGAATTTAAAAACAGCAAAATTAAAGAATTAAAGAAAACATGGAAGATAAAATTGAGGAAATCTCCCACAAAGTAGAGCAAAAAGACAAAAAGATATTAGGAGAGAAAATACAAGACAATGACAGGACAAGAATATAGAGTCTAACCTGTGAGATGAATAACAGAGAGCACAAAATGCAAGGAAAAATCACCAAAGAAACAATTTGAAAAGTTTTCCAGCTCTGAAAAACAGGAATCAGCTCTGTGTCGTGTCACTATGCAGACAGCGCCCTGGAGATGTGCAGGCCGTGGGCGTGGGCACTGTTGAGTATGATGCTAGCTACGGGCTTGTCAAACATGGCCTTTTTTTATGTTGAGGTACATTCCTTCTATCCTTACTTTGTTGAGAGTTTTTATCATGAAAGGATGTTAAACTTTGGAAATACATAAAAAAATATTAACATAACTGAAGAGAGAAATAGATAGCAATATAATAATAGTAGGGGACTTCAATACCCCACTTACAACAATGGGTAGATAATCCAGACAAAAAATCAATAAAGAAACACTGAACTTGAATTATACTTTAGACCAGAGGGAAATAACAGACATATACAGAACATTCCATCCAGTAGCAGCTGAACATACCTCCTTCTCAAGTGTATACAGAATATTCACCAGGATAGATCATATGTTAGCTTGCAAAACAAGTCTTAAAAATTTAGGAAGATTGAATTTATATCAAGTATATTTTATGATCACAAAGGTATGAAACCAGAAGTCAGTAAGAGGAGAAAAATTGGGAAATTCAAAAATCGGTGGAAATTAAACAACGAGCTCTTAAACAACCAATGGGTCAAGGAAGAAATCAAAAAGTATCTTGAGACAAAGAAAAATGGAAGCACAACACACAAAACCCATGGGATGCAGCAAAAGTAGTGTCAAGTGGGAACTTTATAGCAATAAATGCCTATGTAAAGAAAAAAGAAAGATCTCAAATGAACAACCTAATTTTACACCTCAAGGAACTAGAAAAAGAACACACAAAGGCCAAAGATAGCAGAAGGAAGAAAATAAGAAAGATTAGAGAAGAAATAAATGAAATAGAGACGAGAAAGACAACAAAAAAGATCAATGTGGGGGCTGGCTTGGTGGTGCAGTGGTTAGTTTGCATATTCTGCTTCGGTGGCCCAGAAGACCAGAGGTAACATATAATAGCATCAAGAGTACAAAAAATTCACTGTACTGGTTCTTCAAACATAATAAAGATTCTATTAACTGAATGGTTTACTTAAGCTTGCTAGTGGAAAATAAATATTTTATTAACAAGTTAGAAATTAGATATTAAGAAGGGGAAAACAATTTTTACCGAGGTCTACTCTTTTAGTCTAAGGGATGAGAAGTTTATTTCAAAGTTACACAAATAAGCAGCAAAGACATAAAACTTCCAGAAGTGGCAGTGGTCTCAAATTAGCAGAAATGAAAGGAATAGAATGTTAATATTTAGACAGGAAACATTCATAAGTGAAATGAAAAAAAATCAGTTTCCAAAGCTGGGAAATAAGGTTGTCAGTCCTACGAGACTTGCACAAAAAGCGATCAGACATGAAAATATCCTTAAGAAGAAACTGCAGGAAGTGCTGTGGACATTTCAAACAGAAGAAATGCAAACGTATTAAAATATCTAGAGACTGTATTCTTTCTTTGGTAAATACTAGATGGGATTCTAAGGCAAGACACAGCCTGGAGCCACGCATACTTGAGCTGTTAGTCAGGGTCATCCATCAAGTGCAAATACACAAACTGGACAGTGGACATGTTTAGGGCTTATTTTCTTTTTAAAGACAGCCACAGCTGGAATGACACGTCTTCTGGCGAACATGAGTGAGCATTTCCAGGAGTGCCAGAATCTCCAGAGTCACTGAATGTGGCCAGAAGTAAACCTGGGAGTCACATAGCTCTCCAGACTCAGGGGAGACAGCTGCTGATGAGGGGTCTATCTTCTATCCCCTCATCTAGATTTCTTTCCATATCAATAACCCCAAAGGTTGAACTCAGTACAATTTTGGGCTTAAAGTTTCAATTCTTAAATTATCTGAAAACTTTCATGAAAAGGATTACTCTGAACTTGAATTCATTTAAAATGTTTCTGAAGAAAAAGAGCCCTTTAGTGCTCACAGATGAAGAGCAACAAATGTACCACTCGGAAGCAACATCATAAATTAGGCTTCCTGACCCTCAGTTATTGCCTTCTCCCTACACATCCTCCTGTCTGATGCCTGGTGTCGCCTGTTGAGAACCCAGGCCTGTCTTCACATGCACTGCTGTAAAAACCTCGGAGCTGGAGCCTGGCCAAAATAAAATGAAAAGGATGGCTCACCGAATGGACCCAGAAGTCACACACTGTGCCATGACTCCAGGCAGGACCCCGCATGCGGAGTTAACTCTCCCACCAGGAAGGCAAGGAAAAGTTGTTACCTCTTTCTGCACAAACTTTTCTGAAGACCAAGAGAAGATATAGCTGGAAACTTTAGTTTTGGTTAGAATTTATAATGAGAAAACTATTCCTGGAATACACAGCTGCTAGACATCATGCCTTCAAAGACACAATGATCTGGGAAACTCCTCACAATCTAGGGTTAAGTCAAAAAAAGCAGGATTTAGTAAGATTCGGAATCATTAGGAAAAAATCAACCACACTTCGTATACAGAGGTGATAAGATTGGAAAGATGGTAAGAATGATTGTTTGGGACCACACCTCTGAAAATAAGCCAACAAACGCGTTTTTATATGATATGAGGGAGAAGTCACTGAAAAGGATTTTCCCTTTTATGTAAAGCCAGGCCTAGAGCCCACAGCCCATCTCCTTACACAAGGGACTGGGCAGTGCTGTTCTAAATATTTCACTCTGAAGGAGGGCGCTACCAAGGGTTTTAAGTCCTGACTTTGCATCTTTTTCTCTCCACACTTTTTCTGTAGGAAGCAAACTAATCTTGAAACCAAGCTAACAGCTCCATGTCAGCAGGATTTAACATCTGAATTCTTTTAAAGTTTGGCCCTTGATCTGAAAGATTTATGTCGTAAAGACAGATGTTTTACTTCAATCTTTGATAAAACAGAGTTATTCTGAAGATGGAGTGGTGGACTTACCCAGAAGACGATGAGCATCTTCTCCACTGGTCAGGCTCACGTGGTCTACTTCCTGCACCAAACAGATATTGAAACCAAACCTGAGAATTAAATTTCTCTAAAATTCCAACCAAGCCCACACGTCTGTGTATAAAACAGTGTGCCGAGTTGTACTTGGAGGACAGAGCTTTATTTTCCTTTCAGTTGTGGCCACCTGTCATTAAAATTTTGTTCCATAATTATTCCATTAAAGTAGGAAGCAATTAATTAAGAGGTAGGACTTAGTGGAAGGAAGCAGTGTCAAAACTGCTCCTCTTGACTCCAGTTCCAGCCATCTGCATTCTATCTAGACAGTCCCTGCTGCCAACAACGTTTGGAAATGGAACTTCACATGCAGATGGCGCACGGGGGACATTTTGCCAAGTAGGGAAAAAAAGCAACGTGAGGCTCTTTCCACAGCTGAGCCCAGAGCGTCCCTTTCCCAGCCACGGTGCAGCTGGCACTTTCTGCTGTCCGCCAGACAGGGAGCAATCCTGCAAGTAAAAAAGGTCGTCGTTCCTCACATCTAAAGAATAACACTTTTCCGACAAAATTGTCCTTGCTTCTGCTTGACTGATGATGCTGTGGGCAGTCCGTCTCTCACACCTCTCCCAGAAGTGTGAGGCTCAGGGGCCCTGGCAGAGGCTGGGGGTCACAGCAACGGCCAGAATGAGGTTTCCAGGCCCCACCCTTGTTATCACAGATGACCAGAGGCAGTTTTAGCACAGCAGGGCCTCCTGCAGAATTACCCCAGGGAAGCGAAAATCTGAAGAAATCACAGGCAAGTTTGTAGCTGCTGACTGTGGAATTTAACACATCATTTCTCACCAACAGCAAGGAAGAGGTTAAAATGTTCTCACCTCAGTGGCCATCCATCATTTTAAAAGTTCTGGAAGCTTTGATGCTCACCACCTCAGGAGGCGAGGTTCACACCTCATTGGGGCAGGGCCCTGGTTCACACAGCATGGGGAGAGAGGCCCTCCATTCTGGCATCCATGGATCCCAGCCTGGCCCAGACAGAGGCTCACCTCTCAGCCAGGGCAGCCCCTGAGAGACTTCCCAACTCTTGGGCAGTAACTCAGTCTTCTCATTCTGAGGCATTTTTAGTTTTTCACTAACACAAAGAATTTTGCCTGTTAACTCTGTCCTGGAAATAGTGACAACTTTCTACTTAGACTACTTTAATGTCTTCAAAACATGCTAAAATAGGAGTTTGAAGGTAGATGCAATCCAGCAAAAACCATGCTGGCCAAGGGAAGAGGACACAATTCAGTCATGGTAATTAGAACAGAAAAAGTGGACAGCTGACCTAAAAAATATGTCTTAGTCCTAATAAAAGATTTTATGTGTGTGTGTGTTTGTATACAAACATCTATTTTATACAGAAACATCTGAAATTAGAAAACATATTTGCACTGCCAAGAGCATCCTTGTGAACATTTCTCCACGTAGGGCAAAATGCAGTGACACATACTGTCCTCACTCATCTGTTATCTTCTGGGCCTTCTAATCTCTTCCACCCCTGATCCTAAATTCTGAAATCTGACACGACTCGGCACAGACACCTCAATTTTGCCTTAACCTGAGGTATCCCAGAGGTAACGTTTCAGCCCCAAACACAAGCATTACCATCCTGTGACCTTTGTGTCACTGTATGGTCCTACTCCACAGAGCAGGGATTTCCTTCAGAGACCCACTTACAAACGAGGGCGTAGCTTTCCAGCAGTTTCCACGCTCTAGCTATTGAGGCTACTGTGGTTTTCTTGCTTCTACGTGACCCGAACATAAGAGGTAAAACATGCTTCTCTAGGCCTGGCACCCAACCCAGTCTGACAAACATTCCTTAGGGTTCCAAACATTTCCTGAAATTCAAGGTGGTCGTGCGGGTAATGAGAAGGGGAGGCCCTACGTCCGGAGGGAGAGAGTTTCTGTGTGGAGTTCACATCAGGCTGACCTGAGAGTCGTTCTTGGACTGTGCGCATCCCGGAGCCACAGGAGAGACCTGTTTCCCTCAGTAAGAATGGAAAGGAGGCAGAACAACAGATGTCTGACCGCTCTCCTTGCTGTACATTCACGGGAGGGATGGGATCAGCTATCCTGCACCTGCACAGTCAGTGCTGCTTACAAGGGACGCCACAGGCCCCAAGTGCCTGTCCTTCTGCGGCACTGGCTGTCCCCAGGTGTCTCTGCAACAGCCAGCTGTCACTGCCTCTCTCTGGGTCGCAAGAACTATAGATTAATTTTGGTTATCTGGAGTTTTATCTATACGTGTGAATGGAGTCCTAAAACAACATATGTCAGAAATGAGGGGGCCAGCCCAGTGGCACAACAGTTAAGCGCACATCTCGGCGGCCTGGGTTTCGCCGGTTCAGATCCCGGGTGCGGACATGGCAACGCTTGGCAAAAGCTATGCTGTGGTAGGTGTCCCACGTAAAAGTAGAGGAAGATGGGCATCGATGTTAGCTCAGGGCCAGTCTTCCTCAGCAAAAAGAGGAGGATTGGCAGCAGTTAACTCAGGGCTAATCTTCCTCTGAGATGTGCACTAACATAGTTACAGATGGACACACTGAATTCAGAGAGAATGCTGGCATGTTGCGGGGAGCTTGCCGTAACATCCTGCCTGTGGGCAGCCAGGTTCCATCAAGCCTACCGTGGCCCGCGGTCAGCTCAGATCACTCAACACCTAACAGACGTGTTAGCAGTCTGTCAATCTAGTCTTCACTCACTGAGTCACTGATTTGCTGAGTCCACGAGGATTTAGTTCCTATGACATGCACACGATGTTTGGTAGAGGGATCCTGCCTGAGAATAAACAGGGAATTGAACAGCGGGGTGTACGATGGGGACACACAGGCCCAGAGCTCAAGGAGAACCAAGTCCTGGAAAGAGAGAGGTCATTTGTAGTACGGGAGGGGGGGTCACCCCACAGTACAGAGAAGAGAGGGGTCACCCCACAGTATAGAGAGGGGTCACCCCACAGTGCAGAGAGGAGAGGGATCACCCCACAGCACGGGGAGGAAAGGGGTCACCCCACAGTGCAGGGACAAGGGGGCACCCAGGTAGGGCGACGAGCACACTCAGGGTCCTCTATGCTGCTTGGTGCTGTGCTTGGGCTGAGCTGGACGGCAGGACTCAGGAAATCAGAAGGATGTTCACCAAACATGCACTGAGCTTGTTGCACTACAGACGATGTTGATTCTTTACTACATAGTGTGATTTTTTCCGACAACTAGTGTCTACTATTGTTAGAAGCAGAAAGGAGTCAGAAAGACACAAGTCAGCTAGAAAGTGCTTCTTGTTCCCACAGCAGCTCAGACCCATCTTATCAGCCCAAGTCACTGGCAAAGCCCGGCCTCGGGTTCCTGTGGGGGTACCTCCATCCCTCCCTCTGCCCCAGATCCAGCCACTTCCTAGGCCCATACCCTGCAGACCAAACAAGGGGCCCCAACCCTCCAGCCCCCTCGCCCTCTTGGCCAGCCTTGTCCTCAGAGCCTCTTGCTCTCCAGAGTCACCAGGTGCTTGCCTGCACTCATTCCAGTCCCAGTGGGACACCACTGCCACCAGGCTCTCACCAGTCCTTCAATGTCCAGTTCTCATCTTGCTGCATCTGACCTGCTTAGCCCCAAACCTGTATCCATCCACTGCTTTCTCTTCACCTATACCAATCATCAAGAGCATCCCACCTGCAGATCTCTCAGCCTGACTTCCACCTGCCGTGAGGACTAGTCACACACACACAGGACACGTGAAAACGTGAAGACAGGTGGCACCCTTGCTGCTGCAAGGCCCACAGTGACTCGGCTGCGACAGGCCCCTGTTTGCAACCCGAGGGGTCTGTTGTAGTGTCACGCAGGATCTCGAGAGTAAGACTTCTCCTCCCTGGAGGGAACTAGGGCTGGGGATGAATATCTACTCTTTTGCCCTAAGAAAAGTTATGAGAAGGAGAAATTTCCAGACACAAATACTTCTTTCCAACAGAATAGGAAGAAACTTAATTCTTTGTTTACTATAGATCCAAGGGAAATAGGTTCTGCTCCAACTAAAACGTGTTCCTGTAATCTTTGCCCTTACATGAAAGTAAAGAATAAGAAAACATTCATGACATTTCTTCCTGGGCACTGGCCTGCACGCAGAGAAAGCTTTCACCAGAGTGGTGGCGACGCTGTGGGGGAGGACCTGGTGTTGAAGCTGATGGCTCCTTGTGGGGTGGGTAACTGAGGACTGAAATTACTCAGGCCAACCTACACATCAGGCTGTGGTTTGTTTGCTTGCTTTTCTAATTTTATTTTTAAAAAACAGCTTTACTGAGGGATAATTGACATTGTTTGCTTTTAAACAGAAAAAACTAATAAAACAGTTCAGCTTTTAAATATTAAGAGAGACATGAGAATAAATGCCAGGAAAGTAACACTGAAAATGCTCTGGAACAAGATTTAGGAAACGACAATGAGAAGCTCCACTCAACACTAAGGACATGAATACTTCCTCTCCAGTCCTCACAACTGTCCTGCAGGATAGCTGTGCACCCATGTCAGACATCAGGAGACACGCCTGGAGGTTCCACCATTTGCTAAAGGGAGGTCCTTGAAGTGCTGGATCCAGGATTTGAGACCACATCTGCCTGCCAGAACCCACTGTAGTGGGCTACCACTGGAAAAAAATGAAATAAGTAAAGAAAGCCTAGAACGCTTACTATTCTAAGAGGCTTCAAATTCAAGGACCAAACCGGTCGTGCTCCATCTGGCTTGGGCGAGATCAAGCATGATGTTGATGCTATGTCTGTAAGTGGCATGCTCTTCCTCTCTTACTCTTAAGTGTTACTATTCTGCCATGGAAAAGCAGAATCCAAGAACCATAGACTCAGAGCCAGGACACTGAGGGCTCCCAAGGCCGGATGTCCGAACAAGGCCAAGCAGCAAAGGTAAGGGAGCTCAGGGGACACAGCCCATCAGCGGATGGCCTGGAAGCGTAAATGCATGCGTGTGGGCCATCTGCTCCACACAGGCACGTGTGAGAACCACATGCCCCAGCCTACCTGGGGAATTCGTGGCCTCTCTCCCACCCTCCTACCCAGGCTTACCTGTAGCCATCACCACTCTGACTTTATCTCCTCTTTCCCAACCTCCTGAGACACAGCAGGGAGGAAAGGGGACAAGCTTGAACCAAAAGGGGTGAATGGAGGTCCCCGTTCCCCACCACACCAGGCCAGGTGCAGGACACTGCCAGCAGGAAACTGGCTGGGAGAGGTGCTTGCTAGGGGCAGCCTTTCTCATCTGCTTGGGGGAGCACAGAGAAGATTCTGGAAGGGAAGGACTAAGGCACAGCCATCATGTCAGGCTGCGTGAAAAGCACCACAGGCCTCCCCTCACTCTCAGCCCACTTTCCGAGGCAGGGTGGGTGCAGCCCAATCCTCACCTGGGGGCAAGGGCCTCAGGTGCCTGACATGTACACTTTGACAGTGGCCAGGTATCCAGGGTCCTGCTGCTGAAACACACATAGGATGAGATATGCAGACGGACGGGGCTAGGACCCCCGCTTAGCTCCAAGCCCACCACACACTTGTACTTCAAACACAGTGTTGGCACCTAAATCCAAACTGTGTTAGTATGACAAAATTTGTTTCATCACAGCTTTATACTGAAGGTCCGCAGGCTTTGAGCACTTTGGTGGCAGTCTGTGACTAAGGGGATATCTACGCAGAATGTGACTCCTTGTCCCCACTGCTGATACTGTCCTGGTCAAGCCACCGTGCAGCAGCTCCTGTGAGCACACTCCAGAGTTCTCCCGAGAGCTCAGAGGCCCCTGCAGGTCTGCTCCTCCTGCTGCCTGTGCCTCCTTCCCTCTCACAGGCTGCTTCTGCCACACAGGTCTCAGCCGCCTCTGCATTCCTGCCATTCCTCCTGCAGGACCTTCCCCTGGGGTGTTAGATGGCCGCTCCCTCCCTCTCATCAGGCCTTTCTTAAATAGGCCCTTGTCAGAGGGATCTTCTCAGACCCTCGTTTAAAACATCAGAGAAGGGGCAGGGGTGCGGGAGGAGGGGGCTCCAGGAGAGGGGGCATTTTGAATAACATGTCTACTCAGGGAAGGGAAACAAAAGAAAACACAAACAAATAGGACTACATCAGACTAAAAAGCTTCTGCACAGCAAACAAAACCATAAACAAAACGAAAAGGCAACCCACCAACTGGGAGAAAATATTTGCAAATCATATATCTGACAAGAGGTTAATTTCCAAGAACTCATACAACTCAACCACAAAAAAATGTACAACCTGACGAAAAATGGGCAGAGGATATGAACAGACACTTTTCCAAAGAAGATATACAGATGACCAACAGGCACATGAACAGATGTTCAACATGGGGACATGGGGGCCAGCCCTGTGGCTGAGTGGTTAAGTGCACGAGCTCTGCTTCGGTGGCCCCAGGTTTCACCGGTTTGGATCCTGGGTGTGGACATGGCACTGCTCATCAGGCCATGCTGAGGCAGCGTCCCACACAGCACAACCAGAGGCACTCACCACTAGAACATATAACTATGCACTGGGGGGTTTTGGGGAAAAGAAGAAGAAGAAAAAAAAGAAGATCGGAAACAGATGTTAGCTCAGGCACCAGTCTTTAAGAAAAAAAAAGATGTGCAACATGACTAGTCATCAGGGAAATGCAAACCAGAACTACAATAAGATATCACCTCAGGCCCATCAGGGAAATGCAAACCAGAACTACAATGAGATATCACCTCAGGCCCATCAGAATGGCTATAATGAACAAGACGAAAAATAACAAGTGTTGGAGAGGATGTGGAGAAAAAGGAATGCCCATATACCACTGGTGGGAATGCAACGTGGTGCAGCTACTATGGAAAACAGCATGGAGATTTCTCAAAAAATTAAAAATAGAAATACTTAAGCAGCCCTGATAGCCTAGTGCTTAAAGTTTGATGTACTCGACTTCGGCAGCCCGGGTTTGGTTCCTGGGCATGGACCCACACCACTCGCCTGTCAGCAGCCATGCTGTGACAGTGGTTCACGTTGTCCTTTTAGAAGGACTTACAACTATACAATTATGCACTGGGACTTTGGGGAGGAGGAAATAAAAGGAGAGAGGAAAACTGGCAACAGATGTTAGTTTAGGGCAAATCTTCCCCAGCAAAAAAAAAAAAGAAAGAAAGAAAGAAAGAAAAAAAGAAAAAACAACCCACAGCTTAAAAAAAAAAAAAAAGAAATATCATACAACCCAGATATCCCACTACTGGGGATTTATCCAAAGAACATGAAATCAACAATTCAAAGAGACTTATGCATCCCTATGTTCACTGCAGCGTTATTCACAATAGCCAAGACATGGAAGAAATCTAAGTGCCCATTAATGGATGAATGAATACAGAAGAAGCAATACTACTCAGCCACAAAAAAAGACAAAATTATGCCATTTGTGACAACATGGATGGACCTTAAGGGTATTACGCTAAGCAAAATAAGTCAGACAGAAAAAGACAAATAGCGTATGATTTATTCATATGTGGAAGATAAACACATAGATAAGGAGAACAGATTAGGGGTTACCAGAGGGGAAGGGGGCAGGGGGAGGGTGAAAGGGGTTAAGGGGCACATGTGTGTGGTGATGGATGGAAACTAGACTACTGGTCGTGAACATGATACGGTCTGTACAGAAACTGAAATATAATAATGTACACCTGAAATTTATACAATGTTACAAGCCAATATGACTTCAACAAAATAATAAAGAAGTTAAAAAAATGATACTATGCCATAGGAACTGTTCCAGACCATAAAAATAAAAATTTACAGCTCATCAAAAAAACCTGCAGAGGGGGAGGGAGAGAGTGTGTGTGGGAGAGAAAGTGTAGGCTCCACCTTCTCAGGCCTCTGTGCGTTTGTCCAGGTTCTTCTTTCCCTCAGAAGTACCTTCACTCTGGCTCACTTGAGGAAGGCCTGTCATCCTGAGTTAGAAATTCTGTCCTCTTCCCAAGCGCCCCCGAGCAACCTCACTGTCCCCCTAGAGATGGACAGGTCTGACGGATGAGAGCCGAGCAGGCACTTGTGTCCATGGCTGCGGGACCCCAGCACACCGCTGAGCCCCCAGGGCAAGCATGGTGCTTGCTACAAATGTATCCTCAGGGCCACACAGGGACTGTTGGGCCTTCAGTGAATGTGGCACCTGATCAAGAAAGGGGAAAACCAAGTGTGTCGCAGACACTCACGCGTGGCAGTGGCAGCGCTTCTACAGCACTGGATGTCATCTGGCTCTAGGAAAGTACACAAACCATCCTATCATTTTCTGGGCTCTCTGTTTGTGGTTTAGTGTAGTCCAATAAACGACCATACCTTCTAAATTAAAAGCCATCTCAAATATACTTGAAATAATGGAAAGAAGGCATTTGCCCTCCTCTCAGTCACACGGTACTAGCATAAATATTCAGATGGTTTAGCTGGCAATGAAGTGGAAGTAATCCTTATGCTTATACTGGACTAGAGATCCCAAGAGGGTGGAATGTTACTAAATATGTTCCACAGACCATCTGCAGACTTCAGATGTCAGTGGGTGGCACGCTTTGGCAGAGTCTCTGCAGGTTAAGCCGGCTCAAAGGAACATCTAACGCAATTGTAAATCCAAATTTACGGAGCTTTTCTCTCTCCCCCAAGGATGGGCATTTCAAAAATACGCATCATAAACTGCGGTCTACACTGAACTATACAGCGAACTCCCAACATCTGCTGAATGTGCAGATTCTACCAAGAACAAGAGGAAAGAATGCGGTCCTCCACCAGGTGGCCCACGGGGCCGAGCCGGAGGGCCCACAGCCTCAGCTCAGACTCCCACCCAGCAACATCACCAGTGATGGCCTGCAATGGCTGTTTGCAGAGAGGGAAACCCAGAAACACTAATCTGGTTAATGACCAAGATTTACTGTGCTTCAGGCAATAATTTGAGCAATTTGTGAAATCTCCATACATTTTTAGAGGTTGCAAAAGTTAAAAAAAATAATAAATTAAGTTAAAGGTGTGTTGGCATTTGAAGGGATAAAATTATAAATCTTAGGTAATTTTTTGTGTGTGTGTGACGAAGACTGGCCCTGATCTAACAACGGTTGCCAGCTTCCTCTTTTGCTTGAGGAAGATTGTCCCTGAGCTAACATCCATGGCAATCTTCCTCTATTTTATATGGGATGCCGCCACAGCATAGCTTGATGAGTGGTGCTAAGAAACACCCAGGATCTGAACCTGTGACCCTGGGCCGCTGAAACAGAGCATACAAACTTAACCACTATACGACCGGGCAAGGCCCAATCTTAGGTAATTTAAAAGTTTACACAGCTTGGCTCTCAAAACTGTAAAGAACTTGAGTTTAAATACTAAGATGTGAGATTTTCTATGTATCTAAAGCTATACTACATTCTGCTCTGTGCATTAAAACCAGATACCTGTATTACATAGATAAGAAATAAAGGGTTCATCTTATTTCCTATATCACACTGTAAGGCTCTTATGCATATAAGACAAGGAAAATATCAAAATGCTACTCTCAGTAGAAGACTACTTTTCGTGCCATGCTTTTTGGTTTTTTTTTTGAGAAAGATTAGCCTTGAGCTAATAACTATGCCCATCTTCCTCTATTTTTATATGTGGATGCCTGCCACAGCATGGCTTGATAAGTGGTGGCTATGTCCGCACCCAGGATCCGAACCAGTGAACCCAGGCTGCAGAGGCAGAGCACGCGAACTTAACTGCTGCGCCACCGGGCCGGCCCCAGTATGTCATGTTTTTATTGGAAGGATGTGTGTGCATGTAACCTTTACAAGAGCCTTCCTCTGAGTAAATTATAAAAACTGGGTCTTGAACAGATGAATGAACTGATAGAAACTAAAGTGGCAAGGAGCAGAGACAGACGCATCAAGCGTGGAAATCGCCTCTAGTTCACTAAGTAATGAAATTAGCTATATGAGTATATTTTCCTGTTTATTTACTTGTGAATATACAGTCTATTACAAAACAGACAGAAGGCATCCTCAGCTCAAGCACAGTGTGAGAGGAACAGCAGGCATTCGGTGCTGCTGCAGGAGCCCCGCCCGCTGCTGCCGGCCTCTTACCTGGTCCCTGGTCTCTCCAGTGCTGTCCTTGGCCAGACCGGCTGTGCCCGGAGCTTGTCCTGTGGGAGCCTGATCCCTCTCTTCCCCACCTCCCTGTGGGGACACATGATCAGCACGTTAGCAAACTACCAGATGCCTAACCACAAATGACACATTATGTTTAAGCAAGGGGGCACTGGGTTGGGAGTTTTCAAACTTCCGGTGTCCTTAAATCACAGGGAAAGCCCATGAAAAATGCAGACTTAGGGGCTGCAGCGCCAGAGGCAGGCTGGGTGGTGGGAGCTGGAGGTCTGCATTTAAACATTTTCCCAGGAGAACCCGTGGGTGATGGGAGGTGTGGACTCAACGATACTGGTCCAGAGCAGCAGCTTTCCATTAGGTTCCCGTCAAAGCAGGGCCCTCAGCAGGAAGCTCTGATCGGGTCTGCCTCCCTGGGGCAGCGGGCCAGACGCTGCTCTGCCCAACAGCTAGAGGCCTGGCCCCACACCACTGGCCACCAGAAGGGCTTCTGACCAATGTGCCCACCACCAGCATTCAGGGCTCTGGGTGAGCAACAGTCCTGGGACTTCGTGAGCCAGATGAAGGTCCTTCTCTCCTCCCACTTCTCCACAAACTTAATTCACAAAATTTCCTTACTTTAAAATTTCCTCTCCTAATCCTAAACCCTGACACCTCCCACCATGTATCTCTACTAGAATTTAACACGAGAAGATCTAAGCACATATTTAAATTTGGACATCCTGATATTTCCTGGTACTCCACAGAGAGAGAGGCCAAGGCTGCCTGGCGCCCTGCAGCAGGCTCAAGGCAGTGCTCGAAGGACACGGGGAGGATCCCACTGCTGGCCCAACCCTGTGGCCCCCAAAGCCCCAGGCATGCGCACTCTTGCCCAGCTGTGGACAGGGAGGCCGCCCGTGGCGCGCAGGGGATGAGGGTTTCAGGGAGGAGGAGACAGCGAGGCTGGGTGTGTGAGCCGCAGCCCTGCTTGACTGGACATGTGCAGGCGTGCGACTGCTACGGCTACTCCCACACTGTCCGCGGGACCAACCATGGCTCCGCAGCCATCCTCCTCGGGCGGCTGGGTAAGGCCTCTGCCTCCCTATCACCACATTCCTACGCTGGTGGCAGAGGTGCTTTCCTAAAACCATCCTTTTGATCACATCACTTCAAAGTCCATCAAAGCTCCCCATTTGCTGTGGACAAAATAGTCACGACTTGTCAGCCTCCCTCTCATAGTCTAGTCCCTACTCACCTTCCCAGCCTTTCTCCTATTCCTGCTGGATTTACCCAAGTCTCATTACTGACAGTCTTTCAGAAACCAGACTTTTCTGCTGTCGCCTCAGCACCTTCCTTCCTCTGCAATATCCCTTTATCCACTACAAACTCAAACTCCATGAGGCTCTCAAGGCCTTGGTCAGGTGCCACTTTCTGCATCAACATTTCCACGACCTAGCCAGGATCACGGTGGCCCTTTCCTCTGTGGGTCTTGTGTGGGGCGCAGGCCAAGCTCCTATTGTACTGGGACAGTAAATGCATCTGCAGTCATTTTTCAGCTTGCTGCTGGACCGGAACCAGGAGCGCACGATGCTATCTGGTTCATTTACAGCATCAAGAGCCTGAGTGGGTGAACTCAGAGCTCAGAGATGGAGGTAAAGAAGCAGTCTCTCAGGGCCACAGCACCTGTGCCTGGCACCCTGAGCAGTTCAGATCACTCGATGTCCCGAGCAGTTGTGGTTCACAGCAGTCAGCTCAGGAACACAAGGGGAGTGGGTAGCTTCCCAAAGCTGCACTGTGCAGCCCATGTGGCTGGAAGAAGCCAAGGTCTGGATACCTGCCATGTCCCTACAGCCCTTCCGACCTCGGAGACATGGGTAGCAAGACTACAGAATGCTGTGCTGGGGGTCAAGAGGCCTTGGGGCTCTAGTCTGAGTTCTGCCACCAAGAACCTGCTTAATATCGGGGAAGTCACACGGGCCTAGGTTTTCCTTCTGCAAACCGAGGGAGTGAACCATAGAACCCCAAAATTGTAATTGTGAAGAAAATGATGACCACGAGGACAAAAAGAGGAACTGTTTCTAAATAATGTAAAGTGACTCATCATATCTCTTGAAATAGTTTTCCTTGTTAACTTGGAATAATATGACAGGGTCACCAAATTCTGCCCATCTATAGGCACCTTCATTAGAAAGCAGTCAAATACAGTTTTCTGAAAGGATGGGAAGTGCCTGCACTGCAGCATTAAACTAAAATGCATGGCAAGTGTGAAACCATAGGCCCCCTTCGGGGTTCGGGACAAACTGGGCACACACGCAGTCCTCTTAAGCCTGAGTGCCTGCCCTCCAAAATGCAGAGAAGGGTTTAGGCATTCAGATGCCAGTGACCATGGCTAGCTCACAAGAGCCTGCTTTCCGCCATCCGCACAGTACTGCCACCCCATCACTGCTCTCCCCCCAGTCTCACTGGTGATGGGAATCCTGCAGCACTGTGCTTGCAGGGTGGACTTCTGGAGTGACATGCTGCCAACCAGTTGAGAGAATGCTGTGCATTTATTTTGCAAGGAATAAACTTTTGCTTTGGTGTCTCCAGTTCTGCCTGTCTACATGTGGCTGGAGACAGTTTAAAGGATAGAGACAAGGATGGAGCAAGAGGGAGTCTGTTCCTCCTGGGAAATGGGAGAAAGAGCCTTCCTCATGTCTGGAAGTCCCTTTACTTGCCCCAGACGTGCTCCGTCAGTGGATCCACAAACGGCTCCTCGTAGGAGCTGGACATATCCCAAGGCAAACTACTGACCTCAAGACATAAAGCCTCTGGGAGTGAAATCTGCAAGGCTGACACCAAGCAGGCCTCCTTAAGATAGTCTGGTGGGTAGGAAGCTGGGGTGAGTTCTCTTACTCCATCAAGAAAAAAATAGGACTGCTACTGTTACAGGTATAGAGCCTAACCCAATGAGGACGTGAAATAATAGTTAAAATAAGCTCAGTAACAAAATAAGCTAATAAATAAGATGTCCAACTTCACTGATAAACAAGGAAGCATCCAGTCAACAAGATATAGTTTTCCATCTATCCAATTAGTGAGAAAACAAATTCTTCAATGCTATCAAAGGTGCCATGAGACAGAAACTCTTATCACGGCTGGTGAAGGGATGAATTGATAAAAGGTTTCTAGGAAACAAGTTGGCAACATTCATCTAAGACCTGATTACATTTTGCTCTATAATTCTGTGAACCATGGTACACAGAAGCATTATGTAGAACAAGGACAAAGGAAGCCGCATTAGAGCTCCAGGGGACCAGGAAGTAAGCAGGGCACAGGCTGTGGGGGTCTGTAGCTCAGCTCAAGAAGGATCCTCACCCTCCTGACTATGCTATCAGCTAAGTGCTAAGTGGAGAAACAGGACACAGAATTGCAGAGCACAGTCACAGCCAGATAAAAGCACAGAAAAACTGCAAAGACACCTTATCCATCAGCATGCGTTACCTTTAGGTGACAGAATTAAAGGTTATTTATATTTCCTTTTTAATTATTTCCTTTATATTCTAAATTTTTCTAATATACTTTTATTATGAAAAAATAATAAACCCAAACTTTTGTCAAATAAACATACATTACCCAAGCTGCATCTGTACCTCAGGAAATCCTGGAAAGGAGGTTATGTACCCAGAGAAGAGTTCTTAATTATGCACTTGACAAATGAACCCTCTGAAAAATTTTTTCCTAATGGGATCAGAATTTAAACTGCTGGGTGGCATGCTATCATTTTAATTTTGTTTTTTTTTTCCAATTTCAACGGGCTCTTCTTGGCATTCTTTACCGATAAGCCGCACGAAACAGTTAGGGACTATCTTGGTGGAAACTGAGTAAGTGAGGCCCACCTGAGTGATGTGAACGCCCGTGCTGCCTGCTGACAATGCGTCTGTTCTCCTTCATGCAGGCCTTGCATACCACAGACTTCAGGTTGTGGAATCTGGTGAGCTGAGACCTCTGCAAACAGACCAGAGGGGGCGGAGCAGCGTCAGACACGGGCAGGCACTCAGGAGACACAACCGCACAGTGAGAATGGTCTCCAAAGACATGGGGCGGTTCTCCTTCAACACTGGAACCTAACAGGAGGCTCTGAGAAAATTGACATTTTCCTGAATCCCCGGGAAAGGTAACATTAGCACCTACAACTTCTCTTGTCTTCTGTAGGTTAGACAGTCAAATCTAAAAGCGTCTTCAAGTTCTGCTGTGACATCAAGGTCACCACCACACAATCTCACTAAAAAAATCTCTGCCTGTAATTACATTCTATCCTCTGTGCCTTGTTTTAAACTAGAAGGGTGACCCGACAACCACTCTGTACTTGGTCACGACATTAGATAAAGACAGACCCACGACCACGGATTCACAGGCCGCACCGTGAGTCAGCTCCACGTTCACCTTTCCTCAAGTCTACAGAAACAGGCCAGAGCAAGGAACATCTTCCTCGTTACTCTGCTTCTGCTATCTGTACATAACTGGTTACTTCTAAATTCCGAACACTTAAATTCCTGTGACACCCTGGATTTTGTGTTTGTGTGTGTGTGTGAAAGCAATGGCAACACACGACCAAACGTTTTTTATCTGACATGAAAGCTTAGAGCACTTTATCGAAACAGACAGTAGGCCCTTGGTCTTGCGCGTGCCTGTGGGTATTAAAACACACTCCAAATGAGCTTGGCCAAGGCCTGACTTGGAAATCTTCCAGGAATCGTGTAGCAATCGTACTTATAAAGCCGGAACAGCAGCCAACATCCCCAACTGAACTGTCAACCTTCAGGGAATATTTTCAAGTAATAAATCATCACTATTCCTATTGGATTAGTCTGACGTCTGCAGAAGCAACTCTGCAGGAAAGATTCATCCTTAATTCAAAAAGGGGAAAAGGAGCGAAAACACTTGAAAATTAAAACGTGTTTGACCGGGTGGGACACTGCTTCCCTCCTTCAGCAGACATTCTGGGGTCTCGAACCCACAGAAGTATCATGGCAGAAGCTATGAAATGCCTCGACCCTGAAGTCTTATGGCTCCAGTCACGCGTTCCCGGCTCTCCTGAACAACACAAGCCTTCAGGAAAGCAGTCGTTTGAACAACACACCAGCAGTCATAATGTTTTCTGTGTAAACTTCCAAAGCCAGGGAACATGCGCCTCCTCAGATTGGATGTTCCTGGTGAGCACATTTGTTTTCCAAAGTAAAGTGACCATTAGGATAGACAGCACTGCTGACCTTTCTGACGTCCAACCAAGGTCTCTGAGTTTTCAGGCCGCCTTTGAGCCTCTGATTTCAAACATTTAAATTGTTGTTGAATGTGAAAAAACACATGAACTCACATTTTGTTCTAGGAGAACCTCCACAGCATATCCTTTTTCAGATAACAGGTACTTCTGATGAAAAAGCTTCCCGTCAAATACGTTCCAGGGCATGAAATCACTCATCCTCCAGGGGAAGCCGCATGCACTGTTGACCAGCACCAGAGTGGTGAGGCCGCGGACCAGGAGGGAGCCAAGCTGCACAGCTCTGGGGTCGACGTAATCAAGCTGCGGAAACCAGACACACACAGAATGTGAAAACGGAGCTGCACGTGTGTGGGAGACAGACACTGTGGTCTCAGGGCTGCATGCTAGACCTGAGTCACAACAGACGCTGGCAGAACCACCACGGCTGCGCTGACCAGCCCAACTTCTGAGCTCCACTGAACAGGAGGGAGGGAGGGCGGGCCTCACCAGTGAGGCTGCGTCTTCATTTGCTCACCCACCACTCAAACACCAGACATCTACCCAGGCCTGCTCTGGTTGTACAGACCACCTCTGAGCTGCAGCACAGAAGGGTCCCATCCCCACATCAAAGCTGTGGTCCACTTGAAAACGCTGTGGGATCATTCGCTTCGGGTGTACTCTCCTCTGAAAACTTTCTTTAATAAAAAGCAAAAGCAGAGGAAGAGACGCTAACAGAGTACCATTTTAGACACTGACGCTTTCACTGCATGTTTTAAAATTATACTCAGTTCTAATTATGAGAATTATTAAAAATATTTTAAATGACTACTTAAGAATAAAATGGCTTATTATCTCATAGGGTGGATGGGCTGATAATTTTTACAAATTAAGAAGTTCATACCAACAAAAAACAATTCTTTTTGTCGTCAAATCAACCTCGGCGTCAAGCATTCTTACTGCTCTTGGATGGAGACACCGCCCCAACATGCTACAGAGGGGAGTCCTGCATTTGGTGAGAACCCTTACTTTCCAGTCACTCACGTTGCTGGAACTTGTAGCCTTCTTGACCACACACAAGGTGACCTGACACCTAGCAGTGTCCACACGATCGTGCTGGAGAGGCAAGCTCAGCTGATTCTGTCCTCTTCTGGTTTATCTATCTATATCTGGTTTATCTCAAATTAAACAGCAGCTATTTTAAATGTCACTTCGTATTTAAAATAGTTTATAAAAGTGGAATAAATCAGGAAAAAAGTGACGGATGTTTTATCCCCTCTATAACTAAGGTTTCACTTCACTGATTAAAAGAAACTTGATCACCATCTGAAAAAATTTATGATGAACTGGGATTACTCCAGAGTTCATCTAAGGGTTAATCAAAGTGTTTGTTGTATAGCTTTTAAAATTGTCCTGAAAACACGCCTTCTTTAGGAAGAGCGACCATGGGACAGGTGCGTGGGCTGAGGTGACCCACTTGGTTAGGAGTCTCTTGCCTCCTTCCCGGGAGCTCCTCTACAGGGACCTCTGGTGAAGCCTCTGCTGGTGGCTGCTGTTCACCACATTATGTACTCCTCATGGTCATTCCTTCATCTTACTGATTTCTAACTGCATCAATTCCTACACTTGTCTGTCCGTGCACGTTGTCTGTCTAGAACTGCACTGTCCAAGCCAGCAGCCATGTGTGACATCTGAATTTAAATTAAGTAAAATTACATACTCAGTTTCTCAGATGCACTAGCCACATCCCAATGCTTGAGGACCACACGTGACTATGTGGCCAGCATAATAAGCACAGACATGAACTGGCCTGTCAAGACAGAGCGCTCTGTTGGACAGCTTTAGCCTAGAATTTCCTCTTTCCTCTACCTCAGGATCCTCCTTTCTGCAAACTCCAACAGGACTTGCCCTCCTCACACTGGCGGCCCGAGGGCTTATCCTGCAGAGGTGTGTTTACAGCCTGCCATGCAGGCTCTGTGAGGGTGAGATGATGGCGCCAGGACCCAGCCCAGTGTACCCCACAGCAATGCTCCTGTCAGAGAGACCAGTGGGCAATCTGCACCAACACAGACGTTGCCTATTTTCTCTGAGTGTTGGGGGCAATTCCCTAATCTGATAGATTTTTCTGTAATAAAATCAATGTCTGCTCATCTCTTGTGTTCATCCCTTCTCTCCCTGTCCATTTTAAAGTCAATTTTAAATGAAGTATACCATCCTCTAAATCACAGATCCTATTATGTGAACCACTTGAATTCTCACAAACAAATCATGAAACCAACACCTTGGCTGCAAAGCAAACGCTACCAGCACCACAGGAGCGCCATGCCCCTGTCACACCCAGAACCTTCGAAAGGAAAGCACTAGCAACCTCTCCAACCACAACTGGTTCTGCTTGCTTCTGAGTCTACAGAAATCAATCAGGCAGTATACACACTGTCGTCTCTAGCCGGCTTCCTTTGGTCAACACTGTCTGTGAGGTTTCCCATATTGTGAGAGCAAGTTCCTTCACTCTCTCTGCTCTGCCAGATGCCACGGCATGCCAGGGATCTGACCGGGTGCACAGGGTCTACAAATTAGTTAGGTGGTAGCTGACATCTCTCAGCAGTGTCTTCTCCCAGCCCGTGACGCGGCACATCTCTCCAGACGGATTCTCTCAGTAACGTTTTGTGGTTGTCCGTGTAGGGACTGTATATAACTTTGTTTTTTCCTATTTCATGTGTTTCCTTTGACATTAGCATAAACTTAAAAAATTGAGGGGGTTATTTTTACTTGTGTAGAATACGTTTGGGTTGTATATCTTGACTTTGTTTCTAGCCCCTGTTAAATATACTTCTAATAGGTGCTCTTAGATTTGGATTTTCCACACACACAATCATGTCTTCTGTCAATAACAACAGTTTTATTTTTTTCATTCAAGTCCTACACCCTGTATTTCTTTCTTCTGGCTTCTCTTCTGGCCAGGACTCCACTTAACAGTCATGAAAGAAGAACTCAGATTCACTCCCACTATAGAAGAAGAACTTTCAACACTTCACCACTAAGTGGGATTTCTGCTGCAGATTTTTGTAGACACTTTTTATTAGATGAAGGAAATTCCCTTCTAGTCCTAGTCTACCGAGAGTTTTTACTGTGAAGAGTTACTGATTTAACCATTTCTGCATCCATTAACAAAATCATATGCTTTTTCTCCCTTATTGTGTTAATAAAGTAAACCACACTTGTTTTCAAAGGTTAAAATCAACTTTGTATTCCAAAAATAAACCCTTGGACATCATGTATTACCAGTTTTTATATATTGCCAGATTCAATTTGCTAATATTTTGTCTGGAAGTTTTGAATTTATTTTCATGAAAAAAAAAGGTCTATAATTTTCATTGCTTATCATAGTGTTTTCCTGTGCTTCTTGATGTCTAGGAGACAGAAGATAATATTTAAAAGAGTTGTGGTTGTAAAATTTTTATTTCCCAGAACATGTTTAAAAATATTTCTCAGGCATGTTTGCCTTGTGTTTTATTCTTTTAATTACAATGTAAGGTTTTAGAAAATAAACTATGCACTTCCTCCTCAACAAGTCTGTTAAGGAAGAGGATTATACCAAATTGGCTGAAGACATGTGGAAAACAGAATGAAGAAACCTGTAAAATGTTTAGTGAACAAGACCAATTTCCAAATTACTTATAAAACAGAGAAAACTACTAATTTAAGCTAACTTGGGTTACATGGGAAAGCAGAACATTTTCATAGGCTGTCGGATTAAAATCTGAGGCTCTGAGGTTATCTTATCTTTCCAGCAATAGAGACAGTCACAAGTTCTGGAATTCCCAAAAGCGGCATTTAGGGGATGTCCTGGGAGCCCACGTAATCAAGGCAAAAGGCTGGCCCTAGATACAGGCTCTGAATTGCCAGTGAAGAAGGACCAGTTCCACGTGGCTATAAGGTACGGCCTTACAAACAAAATTAATAAATAAACGAAGCTGTATTTTGGAAATAGGATTTAAGGTGCTTTGGAATAAAGACAAGGAAAAACTGAGTGCTTCCTGCCGAGGTAATGGAGTATCTGATGGGGACACAGAAACTAGAAAAACCAGTTCTAATTTCTCAAAGCCTCACAGTAAATATTTAACAGTAAACAGCTCAACTGTGTGGTGTTTATATGCTAAGGAAGGTTCATTTACTGGGGTTTATTGGCAGTTACGTAAAGTGATACTTATACGAAACAAAACTACTATTCTTGACACGCTGAAACCCCTAGTCAACCTGACCCAAGTCTCAGATACTGCCTCACCAGGGCAACTGTTCTGTAAGCAGGTGGAAATCCAAGCAGGTAGGGAGCACTCTATTAAGTGCATCGCTGTTCACCAGTAAACAAATCAACCAAAACAAATGTGAGTTTCTTTGGTCTGAAAGGCCTGGTTAGACTTCAGAGGTTCTACGTGGAAGTCCTCCCTTGGTTAGGGGTCTCCTGGCTGCAGTTAGGCACCACTGTACCCAAGAGCCCTCAAGGAGACTGTCCTGAGCCACGACGGGCAGGTGCACGATGAACGGAGGGCTCTGGTCCAGCTCTCCCCATGTCCAGCTGCTACACAGCCTCCCTGAACCGAGACAGAGGAGTCCAAGGTCCTGTGTGAAAATTTGTTAGAACGGTTCAAGAGGGGAGAGACCCTTTAAAATAGGGCTGACCGTCTGCTCAGCTGCACTGCGCTTAAGACTATACCCTCAGAGACATCTCATGTTGTACTAGCTATCTTCCTTGTCCTTTCTCTTGATATTGTTCATTCTGAAAGGAAAACTTTTACTGCTGAAGAACACTGGCTAGGACAGGACCACCTGTGTGAGGCATACTCTGATCGCCAGACTCTCCCTGTCTTCAACAGGGGTACGCACAAAATCTAGAAAATACTTGTGGCTTGAGTCAAACACTAATTTTCCTCTGTAGCCTTGCAGCGTCACGAACTTTAACTTCCAAACCTTCCACCTCTGTCCAGTGCAGCATCCTGTGGTGAAACGAGGTATGTGACGGTGGTTACCAGGCACTGGAACACTATGAAAGTCACCAATAAAAACATCAAGGTCTGCATCAGAGCAACAGTTACCATTACACGGCTCTTGTTTTCAGCAAGGAAAACAAAAATTCCTTTTCTCTTGTGCACGTTCTTATCCATTTTTATTCCACGTCTTTAATCCAGGCAAAAGTAAATTGTGTTGAGATACATTCCTAGAATTTAAATGGACACGTGCAAAGAAGAAAAGGGGAAGAAGGTAAAATGAACTAAATGAGAAACTGGTAAGAGCTGCTCGGAGCAGGACAGGAGCCCCTGCCTGCAGGATCGGGGCTGAGGCACAAGGGCCCTTGTACAGGACCTGGGCTGGCCGCAGCACCACATAACATCCCTAAAATGTCCACAATACACAGTGGAAACAACAGCAAGTTTTCTGAACTTGGCTTCAGAGAAATAAAATCTCCACCTGACCCAAGACACTGTGCTGTCTCAGGTGTGCAGGTGTGCCTCTTCGGCTCCAGCTGGCATGCCCACCAACTGCAACGTTCTTATTTGTAGTCTGATGTTGCACGGGCACTAAGGAGACAGCCTTTGAATATGTGTAATTTCCAATCTGATGCTGACCTATAGCTAAGGTTCGGAACTGATGACTACAGACAACAAACAGGACAAACAAGTTCTCCTATATTTCTTTCTGATGGCTGATAGAGAAGACCCAAGAGAAAAGATGAGAAAGGGCGGCTTGGTGTAAAGGTGTGTAGATGTGGAAAAGTTTTATGTGAAAGAGAAGCATGTACGTTTTGCGGGGTGGAGCCTCCTCTTCCCAAGGTGTTGCCACCATCCTCACCACTGCAGACCCAGGTCTTTGCCCTGGACCTCCCTCCCGACTCAGAGCCAGCTGAGGATACACATTTCCACCTGGATGCCCCACATATGTCCTATGGCTTCAAAAGCAGGCTTATGAGGGTACAAAATTTCAGATATGCAAGATGAATAAGTTCTGGAGACCTGCTGTACAGTATGGTGACTGTGGAACAGTGCTATCCTGCATACTTGACATTTGCTAAGAAGGTAGATGCTAAGTGTTCTCACCACTCGCACACACGCAAAAGATGATTATGTGAGATGATGGATATGTTAATTATCTTGATTGTGCTGGTGATTTCACGACATATTTGTTGTTAGCGCCATTGAGTTGATTGTGACTCCTAGTGACCCTGTGTACAGCAGAGCAGAACCCTGCCCAGTCATCCTCTCACCTTCCGGTGCTACAGCAGACAATACTCCACTGTTATTCACAGGATTTTCAGAACCAATTTTTTCGGAAGTGGGTGGCCAGGTCTTTCTTCCTAGTCTTAGTCTGGAAGCTCCACTGAAACCTGTCCACCATGGGTGACCCTGCTGGTATT
This sequence comes from Equus quagga, assembly GCF_021613505.1. Taxonomy (NCBI): domain Eukaryota; kingdom Metazoa; phylum Chordata; class Mammalia; order Perissodactyla; family Equidae; genus Equus; species Equus quagga. Next base: position 376,202 of record NC_060274.1, read on the forward strand.
TGAAATACTGGTGCATAGCTTTCAGCATCACAGCAACATGCAGCTGCCAGAGAATGACAACTGACAGAAGGGTGGTGTGGTTCCCTGTGGGCTGCAGTAGTGAGAGCACTGAATCTTAACCACTAGACCACCAGGGCTGGCTATGTATACAGATATCAAATCATCAAGTTGTACATCTTAAATATATACAATATAAAAAAGTAAATAAGATGAGCAAATTCCTAAGTAATGAGGGAAATTCACACTGAAGGGAGACGCTGGGCAAAGCACTCGTGCGGCAAGTCCCCTTATCGTGGGTGTGGGCACAGGCTTTCGGAAGGGTGATTTAGCACTTGCCCCTCAGCTCAGCAAATCCGCTTCTCAGCGTCTCCTGAAGGGACACCCCAAGGAGACCTGCACAGTGGTGGCTGTCACAGCAGCCTGTAAAAGCACCCCACTGGAAACAGGCTAGATGTCCAGGAATAGGGAGATGGATAAACCCCATGGGACATCCGTACATGCGTATCCTCTGCAGCAATTACAAGGACTGAGGAGGAAGCGGGTGGAGACGGCTGGTTTTGGGAGCCATGTGTCCACAGGAGTGCAGGTTCTGCTGGAAGCACCCGGATCTGGAGTCTGGAAGATGTGTTTTGCTGACATTTCCTGCCCTGCTCTGCTTCTCCCACCTCCCTACCTGTCCCCGTTGACCCCAAACCTAACTGCTGGGAGTGGGGAGAACGGAGAAAAGAAGCACTGAAGATAGTTTGAGATTTGAGCTTTTAAAGGAAAAAGATTGAGTCTTGGAGCCAAAATGAGGGAACAGAGACAGGAAACCAGGGCATCGGGGGGCAGTGAGATCACGGGAGGCTGCCTGCAGAGCCAGGGCATTAGCACGGCCGAGCCCCGTCACCGGGAGACACACAGCCAGTCCATGTTCACAGGACATTTGATAACTCAGCTCTCTATGTTAAATGCACATACTACTAAAACACTCCTTTTTTTAAAATAATAAACCTGTTGTTTGCATAGCACAAGTATTACTATTCTCATTTTATAGAGAAATATCAAACTGCTAACCCAGTGAATCCTAAGCTTGTGGGAACAGGCCAAGGAAGTCCTTAGATTTACTTTTATTGTATTACATTTTTAAAATGAGAATGCATTCATGCATTTCTTACGTAATAAAAACTAAATAATTTTAAAAGTTTAAAAAGAGATAGCTAAAACAGTCTGTGAAGATACATTTCTATTTGTATCATTTCCATTATTTTTGTTTAACAGCTAGTATTTTTATTTTCTAATAAAAAATTCTTAAAAGTGAAAAAAAAAAAAGTAGGCTCATGAAAATTTCTACCCGTGCCTCCAACCTCACTGCACATCATGGCAGCACTTCCATCCTCCTACTTCACTGCACATCA